>NC_073349.2:7000000-7130000 GCF_027580225.2 Misgurnus anguillicaudatus
GTATGTGTGGAGCAAGTCTATAAAAAAAGGTCCAGATTCTATTGGGGTAGGGGCGTGTTTGTTTAGGTGATTTCAAATATCAACATTGGCTTTCAGAGATCATGCACCCCGCTTTTAAAGGTGCATTGTGTAGTAACTTTTAGAAGACTCTCTTGACGGAAATGCAATATAATCTACATAACTATATTATCAGTGGTGTTTAAAGATAAGGATGCACCGATATGGAAATTTTGGCCGATACCGATAACCGCTAACTCTTTATATTTGGGGGCCGATAACCGATATATATATATATAGGCCGATAAATATTCATATTATTTTCACAATGAAAAACTCCCAGACCGCGGACATCTTGTCTTTGCGCTAGACTAGCATACTCTTCTTAAAGCTCGCAACACGTGTCATCTTCGTGCTATGTCACAGAAAGCACCAATCAATACTCCACATGGCCAGCAATGAGCAAGTGAAGTGGTTCAACAAACCAAAATAATCCATCATTTATCGGCTTTCATTTATCGGCCTAATTTTGCTATCAGACCGATAACCGATAATATTAAAAATAAGCAGTTATCGGCCGATAACGACATGTCGGCCGATATATCATGCAGCCCTATTTAAAGACCTTACATAATGAACTGTATTGTTTTTATTTACTAAATATAAGCCATTTTTATCTATATACACTGCGGGTCCCCTAACCTGGAAGTTGCCATTTTGTGCCGCCATGTTTCTGCAGTAGCCTGTTATGTCACTACGTTGTCTCAGACGATGATGTTTGTCCTGTAGTGGCTACCATAGTTTCTCTATACTTTTTAAGGGAGGGGTGAGCTGTGGACTGAGCCATTGGTTGCAGTTCACACCCTGACAGCTAGATGTCGCTAAAATCTACACACTGAACCTTTAATTTAAAAAAAAATTAACTATAAAGTTATTGTTAACACTTAACACTGCAGGGCGGGAGTTTAGAATGAACATTATCAGAATTGTCTATTAGTGTTAATGCTAGTATAGTTATAGTTATTGTCATAGTGTGAACAAACAGGCTTGTTCCAGACGTTAATGCCAGGACCCTAATGTTAATCTCCGATGGTGCACTGGGTATCCTGATATGCCCTTCACCTCCAGTGCTTACAAGTTCACCAGCCGCAATGTATACTTTGACTAGACAGCACTAAAATAGTCTGGCCATCTGGGGGAGACATCGGAGAGATGTCCCAGTTGACTTTGTGCTTTCGCCA
This sequence comes from Misgurnus anguillicaudatus, assembly GCF_027580225.2. NCBI lineage: Eukaryota > Metazoa > Chordata > Actinopteri > Cypriniformes > Cobitidae > Misgurnus > Misgurnus anguillicaudatus. The sequence continues at coordinate 7,001,239 of NC_073349.2, forward strand.
TCCAAATCTCTTACCCATAGATTAGATCGTAAAGATTCTGATTTTTCAAAATGTTACCACCGTCTCACTTGTAGCTCTATTCGAAAACCTAAAGCGTTGCTGTCGACTACCTATATAAGCAGCTGTCTTTTAACTTGTGAATTTATGACTCATACGGGGGGATTTATTAACTTTAGCGGTGGATGTGTGCCAATACCAAAAATTCTCGCAGTGGGGTATCCTATTCATAATTTCGCTAGCCATTAGGGTTTGTAACAGAGCCTTTGTGCCGGGACACTTTGTTCACTGGAAACTGAAAACTAAACAGTCAAGCTTAATTTTGTCTTTATCATCAATGCCAACATTGTTAATGCTCCTCAGAGCTTCATTACTCACTGCAGATCTCCTGCTGTCTCCTAACAGAAAGCAGCTCTCCCAATAAAGTTCACTCTCTTTGGAACGTGGGAAGACAAGTTAAACTATCCAGCGTTCTCATTGTGTGTCTGGCCGCTTTAATGAGCTTGATTTGTCATCTAACACCTGTGATGTGTTGCCAGAATGTTTTTTTTTAAGTCTCGACCTGCAATCACTTAAGTTTATTGCTTGTGTGTCAGAGCTGTTGAGTTTTAGACATGATATCAAGGCTATCACTTCGTAAATGATCTCAAGGTCTTTCGCTGGAAATCTGTTTGCAATTATGCTTCTTTTCTTGTTATGGTAGTAGCTTTTTATTGAAGTTGTTGATAGTTACGGTCGTCTGTTCTCGCAACCTTGCGAATTAGCAGGCGCATGACATCATCATCTCAGCTGCACAAGCTCAACAGATGTGATGGTTTTTTCCGAGGAGATGACACGGATGCATCTGTGTGATAAATGATAGCGAAGCTGATTTCCAAGAAGCTGTGGCAGATGTGAGAAATCGAGAGGAAGTCATTGGCTGGCACTGCAGTCGGTACACATGTTAAGCTGAGATACAGGCGACGCAGGCTCAAGTCTGGCCTGCAACAATTTCTTCTCTCTATCCTTTTCTTTATGAATGTGTATCTAATAAGAAAAACACTAAGCAACGTAGCCTACGTTTACACAACAACAAATGCACTTAAACAAAAATTGTCTCCTTTGTGAGAAAAATCTGTATTATACGTGTTTCACATTTTTGCATTTAAAACCGCACGGAAATGCGACGGAAATGTTTTTTCAACATGGCATTCTGAAAAGTTGAAGAAGTTTCAACTGGCTGCAGCGCAATCTATTTGAGCGCACTCGCTACGCATCTACATTCAAAATAACGTGTTTGCACGCGCAAAATATTAGAAAAGTTAACTGAATCTTACACACGCTTGGCCAGTAGATGGCAATGTTACTTTGTAAAGAAACACTACATGTCTGCGCAAGTCCAAACAATCAAGATGGCTAAAACGCCAAGCGGTTTTCTTTGGATGGACAGTGAGGTACGATAACCTGGAATATAAAAAGCTGAATTTTTTTGTAAACTTTGTCGGAGAAACGTTTATTAAACTCAGTATCTTGAGAGGCACAAACACTGGGTCTCCTTCACTAATAATTGCGTACGTTTTTCGTATTTTTACGCACACTTGAACTTCTCATGAAAATTTTACGCCTAATTCACAACACATGCATTTCACATGAGTTTGTTTTTATAGTTGTTCTTACGTTAGTGAATTTGGAGTGCTCTACATGAGCGGTCGCGTGCACAAGGTTGGTAATTTCCATAAAACACACCCAAACCAACTCCATATAAGGGATTTTTTGCAGGCTGGTCCACAGAAAACTTTAGAGCAGTTTGTCGTAGAAGCAAAAGAGCTCGAAAAGAAATTCATGATTAAATTTATTTTCGGTAAAGTTACGTTTTGCTTAGAGCATTTTTTATTTGGGAGGTTTTGCTGTCGCTGGAGGAGGCCAGTGCTATCCACCGACCGGAGTAACACTAAGTAAGTATCGGATGCGTTAACAAATACGACATTTAATTAATATGACAGAGATTAAAATTAATCATGTTAATTTTATATATCAACATTATTATAAACATTATAATTATAGCCTAGTATTTGATTATAGTGTACGTAAATATTGCGTACGAGCGGTTTTAGGTTTTCTTGAATAGAATATTTGCGTATTCTATTATACGAAAGTTTTTGTTGAATCACGATTTGTTCGTGAAAACATCCCTATGCACATCTCACGCACAAATTTGTGCCTCGTCGAAAATAACACATGCTTCGGTTAATAAGACGCGGGGAGACGGCGATCATGAATCACTGCTGTGTGAAGGGAAGTTTGGCAGCCGATCTGTAGTTAACATTGTATACATTATATGCCGTAGTACACATTTTACACAGTAACATTAGATTAGTGTAGTTATTGATACGCTTTAGCTATGATTTGAACTAAGGTAATCTACGTGTTGTTTATTTTGCTTGTTACTACTTTGTTATATTGCGAAAGTTTACCGGAAGTTACGTATATTCCACGAAAGCCGTTTGTTTATGTTGTTACTGCTGAAACCGTCTATAGACTAAACACATAATACGCATACACGTGATGTCATAGTTTTTAAAGATTTTATTTTTGTTGTTTACACAGAAACAATAATGGTGACTTTAATACACTGTTGTTGTGTAAACAAACAGACAAAACACAAAAATATCCGGTTTTTGGCTTAAAACGTTGTCGTGTAAACGGCCCCTAATAAAGACACTGGCTCTCCGACAACAACATGGAGTGATAGAGCCGTGATTTAGGGAGTTGTTGAGATATAAAAGGTTAGACCGGGGGAGGGCCGCCCTCCAGGGGTTGTCAGAGGTCAGGGAGTGTACATTTAAAATTTTGTGTACTCCACTTCAGATAAGTGCTGGCCTTGAGTGACCACTAAGACTGTGAGATGAAACTTATTTGATCCTTTGACCTCTCGCTGCGGGGACGGTCCACCCATCTTTAACTCAACCGGCATGTTTTGACAGCTTATGTGTGTGCTCGTATCTGTTTTCAGAGCAAGTAAGAACACGTTCTGCAGGATTGCCAGAGGTTCAGACTGGCTCTTCCAGAAATGTGTGAACTCACACTTATATATTCATGCACATAATGACATACTTGCAATAATTGCAAACATAGTCATTATGTGTCTTGATTTAAATCGTGACTTTAATTAGTTCATTATGGATTCACTGACATATCTGTGTATATTATTACTGTTTTGTTTTTGTATGAATCTTAAGAAATGACTAAAGAAACCTGTTTCTGTGCCATCAGAAAGTTTGGCCATTTTATTAAGACTCTAGAAAGAGTGTAACTATTTGAAGTATTTACTGTCTGTAAAGGTATTGCGCAAATCAAACAAGTACTGTAATTAAGTTGTGACTAACTCGTATTTTGTACTTCAGATGCACCAAGTAGGTTTGTAAAAAATACCTCCTTGATTTATATAAGGCTTTATGCAGCACTGATTGTTTCAAAGCAGTTTCACGATAATAAAGAGTTAAATAAGGAGAAATTATGCTAACTTAATTCAGTGTGCATGCTAAAGTAAATTTGTTCGGGTTAAGTTTGATCAATTTCAAGCTGGCCATGTTGATATAAATAACACTAAAGATTACTAGTACTACTTAATTTTTACATTTAATTTATTACATTATGCAATTGACAGACACTTTTATCGGAAGTGACTTACAGTGCATTTAAAGGTGCCAACGAATGCATTAAAATAATCTGTTTAATTGCTCTCTGATATCTACATAGAAGGTATGTGGCTTTATTAAGTGCAAAAATCATACAAGAGACGGTTTTACGTCCATTTAAAACCCTAGGATTATCCCACAGAATGAAATGGTCTATTATTACCTTATTTGAAAGGGTCATGAATAATAATGTTGAGCTCTGCTCTGATTGGCTGTTTTTCAGAGCAGCTCCTTTAGTAGCTATGTGTGTCTAAACAGACCTTGGGCCAATGCAGTGCAATGTGTGCGACACAAGTGTCTATTGCAAGTTTCAATCTTGCGCAATTATTATTTTTACATTTAGCGGCACTTTGTTTAAATAGCAAATGCATTTGCGCCCAATTTTGCGCCCATGGGCATTTTATTCTGAAAACGAGGTGTGTTCAGGCGCATTGTTGGCGCGTTGCTATTTTGAAGCAACTAAAATAGACTACACCATTGACCAACTAAAACATGCTCTAAAGTTAATGGCGCAGTATTGTTTTTGTTATTTAATGAGCGTGTTAGTAACAGTGGCGGATGCAGAACGTGACATATGGGTGGGCATGGATTAAGTCCGGGTGGGCCTGAATCTATGGGTGTCACTTTTGAATAAGAAACTATAACAAGTCTATAAAATTCGTCAAAACTTCAGAACACTAATTTAAACAGAATACACACACACCCGAACTGCACGTCACATTTTTGACATTATTGATACTTTAAATTGTAATGCAATGTGACATTTATTAAGCCTTTTTGGTAAAAAAATATTGGGCTCTCATAGCCTACAAAAAAGAACCTGCACACAGTGACAGGAAATATAAATGAACCCAAAAAAACCTTATACTTTTTTAAATAACCTATTAAAGTGTTTAAATAAATACGGTTACTAAATGCTTAAAATGAAGCTTCTAACATCATATTCTCTTCATGCAAATCACTAAAAATATATGTTCGTTCTCACATATTTAAGTTAACTTAAATAGATAAAGAAAAAGGGAATTGCTAGAATAATGTTAGACTCTGGGGTTAAACGAAATGACAAATAAATAAACATTTAATATACTTTTTGATGAGCACAAGAGCAAGCCTACTCGTGAAGAGCGGAGCCGAGGAGCGCGCATATCAGACGTGAACGAAAGGAATAATGGATTGAATGCTTTCACTTAATTTCCTGACAGTTTCACTTGTTAGTGAGGATAGTAATGGCTAACAAGATGACGCCGAATTACATACAACATAATTACCTAACTAAATCTGAGAGAATGCAAACACATTACAATATTTTTCTCCGCCCGACGGCCAAGGCGCATCATTTTTTTTTAGCCCGACAGGAATTCGCCATAGCCCGTAATGGACGTCGGGCAAGCGATTTTGCGAGGTTTGTTTTGTAGAAAGACTTGCTTTAAAATGAATTTCGTTTTGTATAAATTGTATCTTAATATTAATCAATGTTTGATCAAACAATTGCCTCGATTTAATAAATAAGAAGCAAACCAAGAACGTCTGTGGTGTGGATTGAAGTGAACCCACTATATTTCCGCAGCCTACGTCTTTCTGCTTTAATGCATTTCTTAAATTAATGTCTCAATTACACAGTAGGCTTATAGGTTGTTATGATAGGCTATTTGTTGCTTAAAAGCAATAGGCTATATTGTATAAAGTGTAGCAATAAACGTGGCGTGACATATAGTGCTGCTATATCGCTATATCAAACAACATCACTATGATCAGATGTTTTCTTTCTATTTTTTACCCCGCTGTCATATTTGTTGTGTGTTTATGTTATTGAGAGGAAAGCGCGCAGCACATATTTATAACGTGTTGTTATTCAAAATACGTTTTCTACTTGCTTGCAAAAAAAAGATCTCAAAGTGATCATGGCTGAAAGCTGCTCGGGAATATTTCATTATAACGCAACATTCAACTGCTTTAATAGTTTTTAAATAGTTATCACGCTTACTTATAATTTTACTGTTTTTAACATAACATGCAATAGATAAATTACACCACATAAAGTAGTATACATGTCTAACTATACAGAGTAGTATTTTTTACATTTCTGATTGGGCGGGCCAGCTGTCAATCCGCGCCTGGTTAGTAATATGCGCCTATAAACGGGACTACAGCGCACGTTTGCTTATCACAGACATGGATGCGCAGCGAAGTTTTTGAATATGAAAAATGAAAGGATTAAAATGTAAATGTTTATTATTGAGTCTCTTGGACATAAATGAGGACCGTTAATGGACGTTTCTGAGTGGTAAGTTTGTGTTTTTTCAGTATGGACACGCAAAACGTAACTGTAACTTCAATAGCAGAACTTTAGCCTAAACACTAGCATATAGCATTATGTCCACCGCTCATCCCTTCCTTTCTAAAATGCATAGAGAAGCTATGGTAGCCACCACAGGACAAACTTGTCATCGTCTGAGACAATGTAGTGACAAAGGCGCATTATAGAGCAGTTTGTCCGCCAGTATGTGTGTTTTCTAGGATGAAACCCATGACGTTTTGCACTGCTATGCAATAATTTACCAATTGAGCTACAGCAGCATATTTGTCCACATCCTGATGTATTGTCTGAGATGCCAGGGAGTGGATTGCATCAGCTTGTGAGAATCTGGTTTTAGCCAGCGCAGGAAGGCATGACACCTGTTTTTAATTGGCCCAGCGGTTTGGGCTTTCTCCTGATTGGCAGTTTCTAATCCTTGACTTTTTACTGCGGGCCAACAGGTGGGTGGTGGGAGAGTTGTTAAAATGCAGGTGGTTTTAGTCAATAAACACGCATGCATCTGGTCGGATGGAGGGTTATCCAGGGTGAACCAAGAAGGATACTGTGAAAAATGATCCATAAACAAAAGAAAAACTAGTGGAAACATACTATAGACAACATCCTTATTGATTTCGTTCTTCCCAATGGACAGTCTCACAGTCAGTTCTTATAAGGCTTAAGCGCTTAAATCTGTGTCCACCATCAAACAGTCTGGGAAAGTCAAAATAGCCAAACACCTTTGCCATGGTGATTTATATCCCAGCAAGGTGCCCTTTCTAATTTGAGAAAGGTCAGAGTCATTAAAAAAAGTTTTTTATTTTGGGGATAAATGCGTACAAAGGAGGTTTCATTTCTCCCGTGCTTTTCCTGGATGCACTTTAGAGGAATCTTTAAGCGAATCGGCACTTTCTTTGGAACGTCTTTAGTCAGATCTGCTTCTTTTAGATTCAGCACTTGGAAAAATGTATGGTTAAACTATTTCATTTTCCTACCAAAGAGAGAGATAAACGTCTTTAAACTTTCTACTTTTTTTCCTGATGTGGTTCTTGGATTGTGGCCATACTGGATGGCTGGTGTGCAAATGATCTCAAATTTAGCTGATTTTACTTATAGTGACAAATGGGAGACACGGAGAGGAAATGAACCGGTAGACGTAAATGGGATCGGGACTTGACATAATCCAGATTTAAACATGATTCTCCCACATGACTGCCATACAACTGTTGTCACAACCCAAAAGGAAACACTATAGTGCTGAAAGATATGGGATGGTAACCACACAGTTTTAGGTTCAAGCTCAGGAAGAGTTGCTTGAACCCACTTTTGGTTATTTAGCTGTGACCAATGTTCTTAAACAAAGCACACGATGACTTGCATAAAGTAGCTTGAGAGAGATTGTTAATGCATTAAGATGCTTTAGATAAAAATATCTGCTAATCTCAGCAGTCAGAAACAGATGTTTTGCAGCCTGTCTAGTATGAATTACATCTAAGCTGCAAAGACCTCTTGTTTCCAGTTTCACATGTTTTCCTTACTTCCTGCTACTTTCTCCCAATGTTATCTGTCCTTTTTTCCAAGCCTCCCAGGAAGTACAGCATTTAGTTTAGGGTCATAAACACACTATTTGTGGGCAGGTAGAGTGCAGCCTTCTGAAAGCTTTTGGCTGGGATTCAGGAGTTCAAGGCTGTTGGGAACGGTCCAGATTCTCTCTGCCTCTATATCACGGTCTCCTCTGTCTGTCTGGAACAGAATATGTTTGCCCTCTCCTTTCCATGTGCATTTTTTTATTTAGCTGTCTGGCCGTCTAATCCCTTTTTGACATCCACCTGTGTTATCATTTCATCAGTACTGGTTCATTAAATAAAAAAGCCTCAAATTTGTTGGGGTTGGTGTGATAAATACTAACCCTAACCCTGCACATGGTAGCTATTGGTGCCAAGCATTTGTTGATCTTAAAAGAACTTCAATATGTTTTTTTGTGTGTTTGGTATGTGTTGTACAGCCATACAAATATCTAAGAAGCATGCATTATATGTGACCCTGAACCACAAAACCAGTCATAAGTACCACTGTATATTTGTAGCAATATTTGGCCGAGATACAACTATTTGAAAATCTGGAATCTGAGCGTGCAAAAAAGTTTTGAGGAAATCACATTTTTGATCATTTATGGTAGGAAATGTACAAAATATCTTTATGGTGCATGATCTTTACTTAATATCCTAATGATTTTTGGCACAAATGTTGATAGTTTTGACCCATACAATGTTTGCTAACGAATCATCAACATGATCTCACTGAAACTCGTGTTATAGTCACGCAAAATTTTATTAATTTATTTGTGTCCATTGCACAAAATGTACTTTTTTTCGTGTCTTGAGCACAAATGTCTTTTTCTTGACACTTGCACGAATTTCTATGAATAGTTTCTTGTGTCCGTGGCACGACTTTCTTTTTCATGTAATTTTTTGTATTGTTTTCAATTTTTTTCCCTATTTTTATATCATTGTCGCTTGGGTTTGGGGTTAGATTTGGGGTTTGGGTGTAATTTTATGTATTGGTGTCTACATGTTTTTCTTCTGCTTTTAAAACTATTCTCGCCTGGAGTTGGGGTTAGAGTTGGGGTTTGGGTTAGAATGTCTAAAAATATAACAGAAAGTGATTCTAATTCCAACGCCAAGCAACAATGGTAAGAAAATAGGAAAAATCAATAAGAAAACAATACATAAAATGAAACGAAAAAGAAAGTCGTGCCACGGATACGAAAAACTGTTTATAGAAATTTGTGCGAGTGTCACGGAAAAGCTGAATTTCGTGCCATGAACACGATAAAATTTTGCGGCACTATAACATTTATAACAGACTTTCCGTGAGATCAGTCTGCAAATCATACATCAATGGAAAGCTTATTTATTTACATTTCAGATGAAGTATAAATTTTAATTATTTTAATTTATTTAAATTATTTTTTACCCATAAGTACAGCAATTAAAAGTCGACAAACTGGCCGTATCCACTTGTTTTGCACAATATTTATTCAGTATACATTTTAAAATAAAAAAATATTTATATAGCATATATATTACTATTTTACATTGTTTCAAAGTAACTGTACATGACAAAAGAAACACTTAAAAAGTGAAGCCTACTATTCTACGCAAAACAGTAGGCTACAGTAGGCTACAGTACTATTTAAAAAGGTTGTTTATAAAATGGGCAGTTCTGGTTCTTCGTTCTAATTGGTTGAAACCTGCGATCTTACCCAACTTAAACACTGACGCACAGGGGCGGAGTGGGACCAAAAAATCTACCGGGAAATTTCGTATACCACCGGCCCTCCGTGGTAAAAAAAAATGTCTCGTAGCCTATTTGTAGTAAAACTATGGTAATACAAATCGTAATCAATTTGCCCCCAAAAAAACATTTTCATAATATTAATAAAATCATTAAATCATGGCTAATTTTCCTAAATGAGTAACTATACAAAATGATACCTGGTTGAAAGACGGAGATGCGCACCTGTCAATCAGCTATTACATAACAGAGCGAGTATTATGGAATAATTTGTGCATCTTTGAATAACTGTAAGAATATTTCCTTTAAATATAATTTTTGTCATATAAAGTTTTGAGAGATAATAATGTTTTTTCCACGGTTATTGCTTATTTATTTTAACGTGTTTGGCTCATTACCTCAGAGTTTATTTCAGTAATATTGCTTTTTTCCCGCTAATAATAATACAATTTACATGCCAATCCTGCTTCCTTGTCTTTTTATTAATTTCATTATGCTGTAATGTTAATTTATATGTGGATATTTAATGGCATATGAGACGTTCATTGCCGTTATATTATCTCGTCTAATATTCAAATCATATCCGGAATAATGTGTGCATCTTTGAATAACGGTAAGAATACAGTTCATTTGAAAATAATTTTTGTCAAAGTTTTGAGAAATAATAATGTTGTGAGGATATTTATATATTTCAGTTGAATACCTTCGTCTATTAATATGCAAATCTAATAGAAATCTAATAGTAGGAAATATAAAATGTGATACTGCAAAGTTACCCTTCTAAATTTTATTTATTATATATAGTCATATGGAGATAAACCTTTGCAAATGTGCTGATTTTATCCATTCAAGCACTGACCACCAGGCTAGAGATTTTAAACATCCTTAATCCACACTTTCTATCAAATAGTCTCCGCTTGATGGATCAATCCGACCGCATATGTACTGAAATAAACAGGCATTCGGCGACGCGGCTTTTCACATCAAAGGCCGACAGGCTATGCAATTTGGAAAAGGGGCCGTTCAATAATCCCCCTATATTTTTTTTAAATCCTAAACATGGTTGGACCTGCCGAACAGGTTGAGCACTTTTATATAGCCTACTGTGTTGAGCAAAGAGGCTGCACAGTTTGACCAGAGGGAAGCGGCCGCACATCAGGCCGCCAGACGGGGTTGCTATAACTTGCAATGTATAACTATTATCCATTATCAGACCAGCCCTCGCAGCCTCAAAACACTACCGGCCCACCGGGAAATGTCCCGACTCTCCCGATGGCCACTCCGCTACTGCTGACGCATTTACTCAACACTAAAACACTGTGTACGTTTTGATCAGACACTGAATCTGATCTTCACAAAAATGGAATTATCTCCGCTTTTAGCTGAAAATTTGGGTAGGATGAAACAGTTTTTTTTGAAGCGGAGGGTCTGTTCTTTAATTTGATATTTTATGTTTATTTAAACTAAAACTGGGTGGCAACTTTAAAAATATAACGCTGACGGGGAAAGAGTTAAGCATGCTTCCAAGCATATTTGATTATCACTTCAACAGTTGCACGATATAAATGTTAATTTATAAATTAGATGAATGTTAATTTATAAAATTAAACACCTCAATCTTTAATCATATTTTCATTGTGTCTTTGCTGCATCTGTGTTGGTTGGGAACTGCGCTCTGTTTCAGCAACACTTGATTCTGAGGAACTACTTTGTTTGGCGGAAAAGTAATATTTGTACTAATATAATTACAACTTATTTTTGTTTTATTTGATGAAATCCTGCTATGCATATGAAGTAACCGTTTTAAAAAAGCAATAAGCCCTGCGAAGCAGTGGTGTTACAGTGCATTTTATAACAGCTTAGGGGGTTTTAGACACTTTGCTTCAGGTCGTGCCTAACAACGCCCCTTAGTTGTTATAAAATGCACTGGTAACCCCACTGCTTCTTGGGGCTTATTGCTTTAATACACTACACTTACTGTATGTTGTTACACTTAGTTTAATAAAAAATAAATGTAAAAAATCTATTTAAACTATTCTGCTTATGTTTTATAAACAAGAAATCAAAAGACATTAAAAATGTTGATAGGGTTCAGTCAGAAATTGGTCAAAACTTGGCCCGTTTAGTATATTTTTATATATATATCGAACCCTCCCTCCCAACAGAGCATCCCCACAAAACAAATCCCAATTTAACCCCTGTACATATACTATATATATATTCTCATTATTTTTAACACATCTGTAGTTATGCGCTGGCACAGAGTTAGACTCTTTTGACTCCACACAGAAACAGCAATGCATGCGGCATGACATAAGGAACATCCTGGTTCTGTTTTTTCGCTCTTATTTATTCTTTTTTTTATGTATTATAGAAGTATCGGATCGGGACTCGGTATCGGCAGATACTCAAAATCAAATGACTCTGACTCGAGGGCAAAAAAACCTGATCGGGACATCCCTAATAATTTGTGCGAATTATGACTGATATTATTGCAACCCCATAAGTAGCACAGGTATATTCGTTGCAATAGCCAACAATACACACTGTATAAAATGCAGCATTTTTGTCAAATCAACATATATTTTTATGTAAGTTAAACAATTTCAACTTATTTTTATAAGTTATGTCAACTTTTCACAAGGTAAACCTTAAAAGATTAGATTGAAATGACTTCCAAATGCAAGTTGTTTTAACTTTATGCTGCATTTTTTTACAGTGCATTGTATGGGTCAAATTATAGTTTGATATATAATTTTATAGTTTTTTTTTTTTGCCAAAAATCTTTAGGATATGAAGTAAAGATCATGTTCCATGAAGATATTTTGTAAATTTCCTACCGTAAATATATCAAAAAGATTTTTATTATTAGTAATATGTGTTGCTAAGGACTTTATTTGGTTAACTTTAGAGGCGATTATTTAGATTTTTTTGCACCCCCAGATTTTCAAATAGTTGTATCTCGGCCAAATATTGTCCGGTCCTAAATAATAGCACATCAGTGAAAAGCTTATTAATTTATTAACATTATTTATTATGTCTTATGAATTGGAGTATCATACTGCATTAATGTGCTAATGTATTTGATATTTATTTTAAATATAATGGTTTGTCGTGACCTGTGTGTATCAGTCTCTGGTGTAATATGGGAGCTGGGGTTCATGTGTATGGGCCAGGAGGTCTGGCCGTCAGTCAGTCGGATGTGTCGGGGGGTGGTGGGACGTCCAAAAAAATCATGGCTGAAACTTTGCACAGCTGTTCACAAGGTCGAACCCTTTATAAACCGCGATGAAATCCTCTTTATCTCTCCTCCCCCGTCTTCCTTTGTTCCCGATCATTTCTTCCATAGCATCATACTTATGGTATTACCCAAACAGATTTATTGTTGTAAACATCGAATAAATCGCCCTTTGTATGAAAACATTTATCCGCTCGGTGTGACCCGATTGGCCGATGCTTCTTTTTCATTTTGCCAAGTCACCACCCACATCACCTGACTCATCTATCACAAGCCTTGTCTTTCAATGGTCTATAAATAAACTAATGGTCACATACGAGGCTTTACACCCTGCTGTGATGTTGCTGGTAGAGGCATTAAAGCATTCTGTCTATAAGAGTCCTTGTTTCCACAAGCTTTATGTGAGAAGTGTTAAATTACGTGCCAAGGGAAAAACATTTACATGTATTCGTTTCAGACAAATTGCAGCACATACATCATATCAGCACATGTGTTCCCTGGGAATCGAACCCATGACCTTGCTGTTGGTGTCATGCTTTGCTTTATTAGCTGAGCTACAGGGGTCAAAAAGAAAATTCAAATCATTTCATATAAAAAAAAGAGTTATATAAATGCTTAAGTGTGATATTTAAGACATATTATGTTTCATTACTGCAATGGTATTGTTATTATTTTAAAGGAGACATTTAATGACATTTTTTTAAATGTAAAATAAGTCTTCATTGTCACCACCAGAGTGTCTATGTTAAGTTTTAGCTCAAAATACCCCATATTTTTAGGTGTAAGCACCACTTTGTAGGTGTTTCACTTTAAATGCAAATAAGCGGATATAATGCAAACACTGATCACCATAATGTTTTTTTATTTATTTATTTAAACTCAATTGTGCTGTCAATTATTTTCTCTCTCACTCTCTATCTTTGTTCTAAATGGTTGCCGTGGTTGGATAGTGCAGACTAAGGGGTGATACTATTGTAATAAAATCCCCTTCTGACATCACAAGGGGAGCCAAATCTGTATGACCTATGTTTTTCACATGCGTGCAGAGAATGGTTTACCAAAACTAAGTTACTGGGTTGTTCTTTGTCACATTTTCTAGGTTGATAGAAGCACTGGGGACACAATTAAAGCACTTAAACATGATAAAAGTCCAATTTTCATGATATGTCCCCTTTATTTCTTTTGTTAGTCACTTCTATCAAAAAAATTATAATTATGTCATATCATTAAACTGATGTTGTTTGCATTGAGCACATAAATGTTTAAGTGTGATATACTGTAAAGGCCTATATTGTTTCTCGTATTATATTGTCATTGTGCCATTGCATTGCTGTTTTTTTTTACAAATACTAATCCTGTTTCTCTTATTTATGCTGATCCAGGTCGCAATGAGTTGATAGCAAGATACATAAAGCTGCGGACCGGAAAATCCCGAACACGAAAGCAGGTATCATCAGTATTACTTGTAATAAATACAAATGTACACTACACAGGTTACTTTGCATACTGTTATTTCTGTTTTGCCAAACCTTCACTCACCTTCTAGGCAATAAAAAAACCTAAATGTGAGAGTTTTCGCATTAACTCTTTCCCCACCATTGACGAGTTAACTTGTTATTTATGAGAAAACGCTTGCGTGCCAATGAGTTTTTACGTCAATCCGTATTTCCGCTATTATCCACCAGGTGGTGCTCTTACCCAACTTATAAAACGAGGAAGTAACCACTAAGGCCAAGCAGTAAAAATTCTGTGTATGTTTTAATGATCGCTCTGAATCTGATCTCTAACAAAAGTCCTTTACAAAAATCCATTTATCTCAGCTTTTTGCTCCAAATTTTGTATTTTTAAGAAACCTACCCATATTTGATAGGTGATAAAAAAGAAACAAATGTAGATAGGATGAAACTTTTTTTAAAGCAGAGGGTCTTTTCTTTCATTTGATATATTGTATGTTTTCTGGAAGGCATTAAATTTGTAAAAAATCATAAAAAATGCTGGTGCTTTAAAAAAACACTGGCGGGGAAAGAGTTAAAAGAACACGCCCAGATTTTGGGAGTTTAGCTTATTCACCGTATCCCCCAGAGTTAGATAAGTCCATACATACCTTTCTCATCTCTGTGCGTGGTGCTGTGGCTCTGTCTGATGCGGCCCCCGCTAGCTTAGCTTAGCACAAAGACTGAAAGTGAATGGCTCCAGCTAGCAAACTGCTCCCAATAAGTGACAAAATAACGCGAACATTTTCCTATTTATGTGTTGTGATTTGTATAGTCACACCGTGTACAAATAACAAGGTGATATGAGAGAGCCATCTTTTAACAATGTACATACTGGGAACTATATTCTCAGAAGATGAAGCACTGCTACATGGGCGGAGTGATTTGCACGACTCTGACCGAACTCTCTGCTCCTCACCAGGGGCTTCTTGCCTGCTGCGAGCAAATCACTCCGCCCATGTAGCAGTGCTTCGTCTTCAGAGAATATAGTTCCCAGTATGTATACGGTTAAAAGATGGCTGTCTCTCATACCACCTTGTTATTTGTACACGGTGTGACCACACAAACCACAACACATAAACAGGAAAATGTTCGCGCTATTCTGTCACCCATTGGGAGCAGCATGCCAGCTGGAGCCACTCACCTCCAGTCTCCGTGCCAAGCCAAGCCAGCGGGGGCCGCGCCAGACAGAGTCACAGCACGCACGGAGATGAGAAAAGGCATGTATGGACTTATC
This sequence comes from Misgurnus anguillicaudatus, assembly GCF_027580225.2. Classification (NCBI taxonomy): domain Eukaryota; kingdom Metazoa; phylum Chordata; class Actinopteri; order Cypriniformes; family Cobitidae; genus Misgurnus; species Misgurnus anguillicaudatus. The sequence goes on from NC_073349.2 coordinate 7,016,471, forward strand.
TAACTCTGGGGATACGGTGAATAAGCTAAATTCCCAAAATCTGGGCGTGTTCCTTTAAAGGTGCAATAAGTGTTTTTTTTTTTGTTTAGTTTATTGGTTAGTACAACAGTAGTCTTGGAGTTCATTAACACCTAATGGTGAGAATGCAGTATTGCAAAAAAGTTTTTGTTGATGCATAATATGAATTTATTCAGCAAAACAAAGTAGTACAAAGTAATAATAGGAGGCATGTGATCTCATGTAATCTCAATATGGTGCATGCCATTAAATGAAACAATTCGTCATTGTTAAATTCAAAATGAAAATGCTAATTTTTACTGTAATCATGGACATTCTTGTCCCCCTGGAATGCAATAATAATATTATTATGATAGAAAGTATAGCTTTGGTTCATTGACAAATGTTTCAATGTGTTTGTATAAGAATTGTACCAAATGTCTGTGGCCATGTTTTACCTCAGGTGTCTAGTCACATTCAAGTGTTAGCCAGAAAGAAAGTGCGGGAATACCAAACAGGCATTAAGGTATGGCTGTGCTGCCACCTTGTGGCATCTTGACTCCATCTCTTTTCACTGGCTCGCCTCTCTTTCTTTTCCTTTCTTTCTTTCTTTCCCCTCCTCTGGCTTCCTCCCTGCAGGTGTCTAGCCATCTGCAGGTTCTTGCGCGGAGAAAGTCTCGCGAGATTCAGTCTAAGCTGAAGGTATGCGCTTTACTGCAGATTCAGCCTGACCCATGCTGTACACTTTACCTGTCTAGATACTATTCATAAAGACGTTTATTGAAACAAATACACTGTGATAGAAATTAACAGCATGGTTGCAATGTAATGCCATCCTTTGGAGGTTCACTGTATTCTGCGTGGCATGCTAGTTGTATTGCTATATTGTGTTTGGATCAATCTGAACCTCCCTCCTTAATCTCTTCTCAAGACTAAATCATTGCTCATTCATGTATTTACTTTGTGGAAGTATTTGGTTACTTTCACAGACAGGTTCACATATATGTACTAAACAAACATAATTATGATTTTTGTATCATATCTGGGTGGGGAAGTAATGGTCGCATGACCTCCCAAAAGTGTGAAAAGAAGAAGTAAGAACATTCTTTAAAAGTAAGACGACATTTAGAGAAGAACGACATTTTCTGTGGTGTACGTCGCTGAGGACGCAGTCTCAATTCACTTGATCCGTTTGTGTCATCAGCATTTTAACACTTTCTCTTCCCTTCAATTTTAGGCCATGAACTTGGTAAGTGAAATGTTTCCTGTTGTCTGCTTTGCCTTTAGACGCACACAGACACCTGCAGATGCTTGGCTTTGGCTGGTTATGTCACATAGGTTCGGGCAGTTGTGTGCTTTGGCTGCCAGTTGTGTGTCACCGACCTCACCTGTTTAAGTTGTGTTAAGCAACCATAGCTGTTCTTTTTGTTTTGGGCCTAAGTGTTTGTTTATTCAAGGTTGAAACAAAATATGTGGTGTTTTGTGATGTTTCATTACTACAAGGGTATTATTTTAGGGGGGTTTCACATAAGCCCTTTTGGCCCGCACCCAGGTTCATTTAACGTCAAAGTTCGGTTCGTTTGGATGATGTGAACCCTGTTTTCCAAACACTTGAAAAGGGTGGTCTGGGGTACGGTTTGTGTGGACTGCGGTACTGTTCGCTGCTGATATGAACACAACCGAACTAAATCGCGAAAGTAAACCGGTATTAAAGGGACATTCCACTTTTATTAAAAATATGCTAATTTTCCAGCTCCCCTAGAGTTAAACATTTGATTTTTGCCGTTTTGGAGTCTATTCGGCTGGTCTCCGGGTCTGGCGCTGCCACATTTGGCATGGCTTGGCATGGTCCATTGAGTCTGGTTGGACCATTGGCGTCGCGCTCAAAAGTAACCAAAGAGTTTGGATATTTTTCCTGTTTGAGGCTTGACTCTACTGTGGTTGCATTGTGTACGAGTCGAAGATATTATTTTTTAGCGCAATGCTACTTTTAATTTTCTGTCGGTCTTGGTGCGGGATGTGACTGCAGAGGAGTCACGTTTTAGATGGGAGAAATGTTAAAACGCTTTGGTTATTGTTTTTTAGCGTGATGCTGGTGGTCTGGTCGGATTCAGTGGATTGTGCTGCGCTGTGCTGAGGGTGGTGGCGCCGGACCCGGAGATCGGCTGGGTGGATTCCGGGACAGTAAAAATCAAAAAGGGCAGCTGGAAAATTGGCATTTTTTTTTTTTTAAAGTGGAGTGTCCCTTTAATGATGCGAGTGGGTGTGTTTGTGCTCTTTTACATTGATGGTAACCGCTTGCGGATATTTGGGTGCGAGAGTGATGCGCTGTAAGCATAATTTCTGTTAATTTTCTGCTTGCCTCAGCAATCATTGGTGGACAGCCCACTTTCTTTTGTACAAGTTAAGTACTTTTGCAGCAGACAGATGCAAGTGGGTTTCTGCATTTATTCTTTGAAACCAAAGAACAATGAGGATACGAACATCTCTGTCTATTTTGCTGCTTTCTCTTTTATAAGGACTACTTGACTGTCAAGTTCGTCACCGCCCCTTTTTAGGGGAAATAAACTAGACTTCCATACAAAATAGTGGCACAAAGTAATGTTCGTACACAGCCAGCAGGCTTGAATAACTTAAGAAATCACTCAATTATATGTCCACCCTGCTTGCCATAGAGCGTGAAAGATACATCCACAAACTTAATTTGGTCAATTTAAAAACATCCCTTCATTGTCCCAGCGTCAAATTTGTGTAACAACGCTACCCAGTGGCTCGAGTCAACAGGGAAATACTTTCGTATTTGAAAGTAAACATCTTTTAAATGTATATGTCTTTATATTTACAGTACTGAGTGCACTCTTCTGTCCAGCCATACAACTAGCCTGGCTTTGCTTTCGATAGCATCATGATTTTAAGCAAAGTATGGATGATGATGGCAGGTAGCCTGGGATAGCTGATAACAGACATAGACTAAGATAGCGCGGCAGTTACATTGAGGAGGGTGGGTGTTTGGACGCCCTGCTGTTTTGCAGGTTCTCCCACTTAGAAATCATGGAGGGGTCTGAAATTGTCATCGTAGGTGCATATCCACTTTGAGAGACATAATCTAAAAAAAATCCAGAAATCACAATATATGATTTTTTTAACTATTTATTTGCAAATAAGTATTTAAACACCTGTCTATCAGCTAGAATTCTGACCCTCAAAGACCTGTTAGTCTGCCTTTAAAATGTCCACCTCCACTCCATTTATTATCCTAAATTAGATGGACCTGTTTGAGGTCGGTAGCTCAGGGATATGGGGAAATTGCCAAGCAGCTTGGTGAAAAAAGGTCTACTGTTGGAGCAATCATTAGAAAATGGAAGAAGCTAAACATGACTGTCAATCTCCCTCGGACTGGGGCTCCATGCAAGATCTCACCTTGTGGGGTCTCAATGATCCTAAAGGCCGGGGTGTACCTTTTTTCCGCGTTCGGCTCGCGCGCGCACACGTCCGCGCAGCTTTTCGAGTATACTCCCCACCGCTACACGCGGATGGCTGCATTCGACACTATACGCAATACAAATGATTTCTTATTCAAATTATTAGTCTAACAGGCTGTCAGGGCAGCACTGATTTGGCGATATTTACAGTACATTAAAACATTAGGATAGGTGAAGAAAAGTAACTGATCCACCATTGCAAACACAGTTTAGAACAAACAATAAGACAACAAAGAACAGGAATCAAACAAACATGCTCCAGAGCTTTCTGTTCTTGGAAGAAGTAAAAGTTAAAGAAGAAAAACGATAGTGTGTGTGCTAGGGGTGTAACGGTACGCAAAAATCACGGTTCGGTGCGAACCCCGGTTTTGAAGCCAAGGTTCGGTTCATTTTCGGTACAGTAAGGGAAAAATGCAAACAGTTTAATGTAAACTGCAGGTTGTTTATTACTATAAACTTTGTTTACAATTTGTTTACACTTTTTTCAAACACTTTTTATTAAAATATAACATATAAAATATATATAAAATGAAAAAATAATAAATAAAATACTACAGCAAAGTTATTTTTTACATTATTTTATAACAGAAGGTAACTCTTTTCTTAACCTTCTCTTAAACTTTTTCTACTAAAACCTTGAACTAACAAATTCAATTCCTGAATACAATTATGAACTATTAGTCTACATTTTTGCCACCAAAAATGTTCTGTTTTGATTTATTTTGGATTGTTTAACTCACAGTATTGAATTGTCTATGTACCATCTCTGTATAAAAATAATATTACTGCTCTATGTGTAACTGCATAGCAAGCAACATGATGATATACTTATTATACATTCATTTTGAGATTAGCGAGTTGCATACATAGCCATCTTTGATCTTTTGCACGTTTCTCCTAATCTTTGCTTGTGTTGTCAATGTAAGCTGCCTTTGAATTTACTAACGAATCCCTCCGCAGCTGAGTAACAGCTGAGTTAGCCCAGGTTACAGCTCTTCTCTTTCCCGACCAGCTGATCGCATTGTGACAATGATATGATTGACGTGAGGTGCAGATAAAAATTCTGATCACGCATTCCTTATTCTCGCTGTCACAGAAAGCGCGTCTCATGAATGCGTAGCAACGAAAGACGCGCAACCTCTCACGCACTTTTGAAAGAACAAAGCAGCGCGTTGACACGCGTTTAACATGCACTTTTAGATACGACACGTAAACGTTTTTACATCAATAATCAAACGGATATACAACTAAGTAAATCAAAAAATTCGGCCCGCAGAAAGAATGTTATATGTTTGACAGAAGACTTGCGCTGAACGAGGAGACTTCCGCCACTTAATATGCTCGTGCGGAAACGCACGTATTATGTTCCGCACAGGCGCACACAAAATGCATTTGGCCTTTCGGTGCACGTGTGCACCGTGCCGAAAGCCCTGAACCGAAACGGTCCGGTTCGAATACACGTACCGTTACACCCCTAGTGTGTGCAAATGCTGTCTATTTCCTTTGTATAATTGTTTATAGTGGAGTGCTTTATCTAAATATTTTCACGCGCATGCGCTGTTGTACGCAGACTGTCCGCGCGGTCTCAAATTTTGGGCTGCACGCGGACCGTCCGCGCGGCCCGCCGCGGACCCTCTTGATGACGAAAATGACGTCATGCGGACAGCGCGCATACGCGGACGGCCCGAGTATACTTTCGGCTTAAGATAGCCCAGCAGTAATGTAAAAGATAGGTTGTTAAAAATTGGAATTGTGGGAAGGTTACACTAAACTGTAGTTTAAGGTTGCTAGTGTCCTGCTTTATCGAGCTTGAGATGCCATGCACACAACAAATCCTTTCATGAGACTTTTTTAAGATAAAATAAGTCTTCATTGTCATCAGAGTGCGTATGTGAAGTTTAAGCTTAAAATACCCAATAGATAATTTATTATAGCATGTTAAAATTGCCACTTTATAGGTGTTAGCAGAAATGTGCCGTTTTTGGGTGTGTCCTTTAAATGCAAATGAGCTGATAAAAACACTGATCGCCATAATGTTTTTGTAATTGAAACTCAGTTGTGCTCTCTCTCTCTCTCTCTGCACTAAATGGCAGTAAAGTGGTTAGATTAAAGGAATAGTCTACTCATTTTCAATATTAAACTATGTTATTACCTTAACTAAGAATTGTTGATACATCCCTCTATCATCTGTGTGCGTGCACGTAAGCGCTGGAGCACGCTGCGACACTTCGATAGCATTTAGCTTGGCCCCATTCATTCGATGGTGCCATTTGGAGGTGGAGTTGGAATTGACCGAGCACATCAACGTTTTTCCTATTTAAGACGAGTAGTTATACGAGCAAGTTTGGTGGTACAAAATAAAACGTAGCGCTTTTCTAAGTGGATTTAAAAGAGGAACTATATTTTATGGTGTAATAGCACTTATGGGAGTACTTCGACTCGGTGCAGTAACACCCTCCCTCTCCCATTATGAGAGTGAGAAGGGGAGCGGACTTTTCAGGCGAGTCGAAGTACTCCCAAAAGTGCTATTACGCCATAAAATATAGTTCCTCTTTTAAAACCGCTTAGACAAGCGCTATGTTTTATTTTGTACCACCAAACTTGCTCGTATAACTACTCGTCTTAAATAGGAAAAACGTTGATGTGTGTGCTCACTTCTAACTTTATCTCTAACTGGTACCATTGAATGAATGGGGCTAAGCTAATTGCTATCGAAGCGTCGCAGCGCGCTCCAGCCCTTACGTGCACGGACACAGATGATAGAGGGATGTATCAACAATTCTTAGTTAAGGTAATAACATATTTTGATATTGAAAATGAGTAGACTATTCCTTTAAGGGGCGGTATTATTATAATAAGATCCCCTTTTGACATCAACCTATTTTTTCACATGCTTGCAGAGAATGGTTTACCAAAACTAAGTTACTGTGTTGCTCTTTGTCACATTTTCTAGGTTGATACAAGTACTAAGGGACCCAATTATAGCATTTCATGATATGTCTCCTTTAATTTTTTTGTTAGTCAGTCACTTCTATTGTAAGGCATAATAACTAGGTGTGAAAAATGCAGACAAGAATATAACTCAATCAGAGAGACTTTAGAAACACTGGATGGGCCAGAAATCTGTCGTCGTCTTTCTGTCTGTTTCCTTTTCTTTTTCCGCTCAGCTGAATGATACGTGCTTTGTTTATGCTTTGTTTGGGTTTATTGCTGGTGGTTGCAAAAATAATGTCATGTAACAATACCATGATATTTGGCTGGTGCTCTTAAAACGCATGCTACCATATATCAATCTTTACTAAAAACTGCACTCGAATTTATACATTATGCTTAATAATAATAAATGTTTAAAATGTAACTTTTACACGGGAGACCCAGCCCCTAAAATATAATGGTAATTATACATCTTAGAACTAGTATTAGTTTAAGTATCCAGAGTGTCTTGTACATTATTCCATTTTACTCCCGTCTCTCAGGATCAGGCCTCCAAAGACAAAGCCCTGCAGAACATGGCCGCTCTGTCATCTGCTCAGATTGTTTCTGCAAGTGTGATGAAGAGTCAGTTGCCTCCTCTTCCTCAGCACCCATACCCTCCTCCACCCAGGGTTAGTTGCACGCTTAAAAAGCAGTAATACACTATCAGAAAAAATTGGTTTAAAAAAGGTCCCTAGCTGTCACTAGAGTAGTACCCTTTTGAAAAATGCACCTAAAGAGTTCAAATTACTCAAAGGTACATATTGGTACCAAATGTATACATAACTGTTATGATTATGATTGTATTTTAAAGTGTACTGCCCCAGTGACAGCTTCTGACCACAATAGTGCACACTTTAATACACTTTAATAATGTAAACTTTAAACTCAGTGTGTTTTCTTGCTCTGTTTTGTCAACTAGTTTTGGCCTGGCCACATCCCAGGACAGTCTGGACCTTCTCAGGAGTAAGTATTTCTATAACAATGACATCTGATCATCTGGTCACTTTGAAAGCCTGCTGATCTTAATTTTTGTGTTTTTATAGCATTAAACCCTTTGCACAGAGTCCATACGCCAGCCTACAACCCCCACTACCTACACCTATATCAAGTAAGAGAAATTTATATACAGCAGTGTATATTTGAAGAGTTTTGTTGCAATTTTTTTTCTTTTTCAGAAGTCTTGCTTTTTGTTTGTGCATTCCAATTAATATCAGTTCAACTGCAGTTGGTTTGGTTATAACTTAAAAAATAAAGCTAAGTAGCATCATAAAACAAAATAATAACATGATAAAATAATAATAAACATGTTTTGACAAAAATTTTAAAAATGGATTTATCTCGTTTTGCAACGAAACTCTTCATATAGTATTTGTATATACTATCTACTTGGGTCAATGACATGATATGCGTAATACTTTTGTGTACAGGGCATTATTTCCTTTTAAAATAACTTGATCATTTATAACATTTGTCACTTTGTAACATATATTTAGTTTTAATACATTTTTATTATTTTTTTATAATAAATATTCCTTTTGGTATCTCAAACTTGTAAAATGACAGGTGGTGCAACTGTCCAAACCGATTACGATAACTATTAAAAATGGTGATTAAAATGATAAAAAATTCAAAATAAGACACTCAGGCATTATTTTATATTCGAAACCTTTCCTATAAACATTTTAAAGATTAAAATATTTAAAAAAAAAAAATATTAAAAAATCTTTAAAATTATGCTTGAAATGGACCAAATAATAAAGAAAAAGAAGCGAATAAGAGCTGATAGATTTAGATGTGAATTAATACTTCAATACTATTTAAAGGGAAACACCACCGTTTTTCAATATTTTACTATGTTCTTACCTCAACTTAGATGAATTAATACATACCTATCTTTTTTTAATCCGTACACTTAATCTTTGTACAGCGCTTCTTGAATTTGTTAGCATTTAGCCTAGCCCCATTCATTCCTATGGCTCAAAACAAACGTTTTATTTTGTGCCACCATACTTACTGGTGTAACTACTCATGTAACAGTCTTTAAATAGGGAAAACATGGAAGTGTTTGGTGGATTCTAAATCCATCCCTGTTTGGATCCTAAGGAATGAATGGGGCTAGGCTAAATGCTAACACATTCAAGACTCGCACGATTGCTTTTTGCAATTTTTAGGCAAATATAGAATATTCATATTTATATACTAATATATTTTAATATATAATTATATATTTTAGATATTTTGATACAAACTGTAGTTATATTTGTGTCATATAGTTTATCATAAGTTTACTATTATGCAAAAAATATAAATATAGAAAAAGTGATCCCTACAGTTTACTCTTTGAGGTTTATAACTGATCACCCAGTCTAAACTAGTATATTTCCTCAACAGGTTATGAGCCCTTAACCAACCAACTCCCTCCCACCCCAACAGCGATGCCTGTATGGCAGGATCGGACCATTGCCTCTTCTAAACTCCGCATGCTGGAGTATTCTGCCTTCATGGAGGTCCAGAGAGACCCTGAAACTGTGAGTGCTTTTGTTTTACAGTGAATTCTTTACATATCTACCTCATGTGTGTCATGTGTATAAAGGGGAATAAATGTTACATTTTCTCATGTTGCTCCACAGTATAGCAAGCACCTGTTTGTCCACATCGCCCAGACAAACCCCTCATACACCGACCCCCTTCTGGAGGCGGTGGACATCCGTCAGATCTACGATAAGTTTCCGGAGAAGAAGGGAGGGCTGAAGGAGCTGTATGAGAAAGGCCCTCAGAATTCCTTCTTTCTGGTCAAATTCTGGGTTAGTTCATTTTAATTTTTAAAGTCCCGGTAAAGTCAATCTTGAAAATTGTTTCGCATTATGAAGGTTAGAAATGTATTGCTGAAAATACCACAAAGACTAAACTATGTAGTACTGAATTGCAGAGTTTGATCGCTAAACAGTTACACCGCGCATGGCCCCGCCCCTAACACAATAACAAGCATCCATTCAGTTTGTAGTGGTATTTAAGAGGTTGAGAGAGACAGCAGCTTTCCTGCGAGTAATGGAAGAAGCAGCAAGTAAATATCACACATAGTAATAAACCAAACTAATAAAGACAGGACAAGATCAGATCACTGCATTATAATGCATTATCAAATTACCTCATCAGGAAGAAAACTGATTATTTGATCACTGGATCTTTCAGGCTGATCTGAACAGTAGCAATATTCAGGATGGGGCCGGCTCGTTCTATGGGGTCAGCAGTCAGTACAGCAGTGCTGAAAACATGACCATCACTGTGTCCACTAAAGTCTGCTCATTTGGGAAGCAGGTGGTGGAGAAAGTTGAGGTGAGTTCACTTTTTATGCCGTCCCTTTCATAACCAAAAAAAAAATTAAATTTGGGTTAAAATATTTTGCAGTAATCTTGTCATTGAAAGTTGAGCTTTTAGCGGTGAAGATTGTGTAGTGAATATCTGATTGTGATAGCCCTAGTCTCAAATGACTTAAACAGTCAATAAAGAAATCAAACAGGAACAAATACTGTAGATATAATGGGTGTTGTCCACATACTTATGATCATATAGATAAATACTGACTATAGCCGTTAACATTTAGAAATCAGCCTCCACATTGAAAGTTTGAGTTTGTGACCCACAGACAGAATATGCTCGTGTGGAGGGTGGGAGGTACGTTTACCGGATCCATCGCTCCCCTATGTGCGAATACATGATCAACTTCATCCATAAACTCAAGCACCTACCAGAGAAATATATGATGAACAGCGTTCTGGAAAACTTCACTATACTTCAGGTAAGACTAGCGCAGGGTCAATGTCAAAAATCACTATACTGCATAATGTCATATACTGTACTTTACAATACGAATAAATGTAAAAGAAAGTTTACTGTACTATACTGTATAATGTAGTTTATTGTCAGAAACAAATAGTCCTTAGCTCTCACTGGGGCAGTGCCATTTCAAAAGATACACATTTAAACTAAACTAAAGAGAGTCAAATAGTGAATATAAGTACCCCAAAGGGACATATTAGGACCCCATAAGGACCCCAGAGGTACATTTTGGTACAAAAGAGTGATTATAAGCACCTCAAAAGTACATATTAGTATCTCAGAGGTACATAGTAGTACCAAAGAGTGCATACTAGCACCTCAGATGTACATATTTTGGTACCAAAGAGTGAAAATAAATACCTCAAATGTACATATGAGTGTCTCGCAGGTACATATTAGTACAAAAGAGTGCATACTGGCACCTATAAGGACCCCAGAGGTACATATTGGTACCAAATAATGCGGATAAGTACCCCAAAGCTACATAATAGGACCCCAGAGGTACATATTGGTACCAAAGAGTGCATACTAGCACCTCAGATATACATATTAGGACCCATAGGTATATTTTGGTACCAAAGAGTGCATATATGTACTTCAAATGTGCATATTAGGAGCTCAGAGGTACATTGAATATAAGTACTCTAAAGGTACATTTTGGTAAGAAAGAGTGATTATAAGTACCTCAAATGTACATATTAGGACCCCATAAGGACCCCAGAGGTACATATTGGTACCAAAGAATGCGGATAAGTACCCCAAAGGTACATATTATGACCCCATATTAGGACCCCAAAAGAACATATTGGTACCAAAGAGTGAATATAAATACCTCAAAGGTACATATGAGTGTCTCAGAGGTACATATTAGTACCAAAGAGTGCATCCTAGCTCCTCAGATGTACATATTAGATCCCAGCGGTACATTTTCATACCAAAGAGTAAATATATGTACTTCAAATTGACATATTAGGACCCCAGAAGTACATATTAGTACCAAAGAGCGAATATAAGTACGTCAAATCTGCATATAAGGACCCCAGAGGTACATATTGGTACCAAAGAGTGCATACTAGCACCTCAAATGTACATATTAGGACCCCAGAGGTATATTTTGGTACCAAAGAGTGCATATATGTACTTCAAAGGGACATACTAGTATCTAAGAGGTACATTTTGGTATCAAAGAGTGAATATATGTACTTCAAATGTGCATATAAGGACCTCAGAGGTACATTTTTATGTCAAAGAGTGAATATAAGTACTCTAAAGGTACATTTTAGTAAGAAAGAGTGATTATAAGCACCTCAAATGTACATATTAGGACCCCATAAGGACCCCAGAGGTACATATTGGTACCAAAGAATGCGGATAAGTACCCCAAAGGTACATAATAGGACCCCAGAGGTACATTTTTATATCAAAGAGTGAATAGAGTGTACCCAAAGGTACATATTGGTACCAAAAGAGTGATTATAAGCACCTCAAATGTACATATTAGGACCCCAGAGGTATATTTTAGTACCAAAGAGTGCATATATGTACTTCAAAGGGACATACTAGTATCTAAGAGGTACATTTTGGTATCAAAGAGTGAATATAAGTACGTCAAATGTGCATATTAGGACCTCAGAGGTACATTTTTATGTCAAAGAGTGAATATAAGTACTCTAAAGGTACATTTTGGTAAGAAAGAGTGATTATAAGCACCTCAAATGTACATATTAGGACCCCATATTAGGACCCCAGAGGAACATATTGGTACCAAAGAGTGCATTCTAGCACCTCATATATACATATTAGATCCCAGCGGTACATTTTCATACCAAAGAGTAAATATATGTACTTCAAATGGACATATTAGGACCCCAGAGTTACATATTAGTACCAAAGAGCGAATATAAGTACGTAAAATCTGCATATAAGGACCCCAGAGGTACATATTGGTACAAAAGAGTGCATACTAGCACCTCAGATATACATATTAGGACCCATAGGTATATTTTGGTACCAAAGAGTGAATATATGTATGTCAAAGGGACATATTAGGACCTGAGGGGTACATATTAGTACCAATGAGTGCATGTTAGCACCTCAGAGGTACATATTAGGACCACACAGCTACATATTGATAACAAAGAGTGCATATCAGTACCCTAAAGGTACATTTTAGTATATCAGAGGTACATATCGGTACCAAGGGTACATGTAAAGGTACAGATGAGGAACTTTTTAAAGGCTACTGCCCCCTTGGGGACATTTGTGACATTTTTTCTGATAGTGTACAGTACTAAATTAATGTGAAAGAAAGTTTACTATACTGTATACTGTTGTTTACTGTACTGTACAATACTAAAAACCATTAAAAGTTACCCACACTGCAGTGCATACTGAAACTGTATAGTGTTACATTTTCTAACGTATATGTTATTCCTCTCAACAGGTTGTAACAAACAGAGACACACAAGAGACTTTGTTGTGCATTGCATTTGTGTTCGAGGTGTCCACAAGCGACCACGGAGCACAGTATCATGTTTACAGACTCGTGAAGGACTGAACGACGACGCTGTGCCAAGTGTTTAAATGACTACAGGCAAAAAAATGAAACAAATTTTAGACGAAAACACAAACAAGGACAGAACCCAAACCAGGATACTATGCACTAGGTTGTATTGTATATTTAGTAAAGTTCTTTAAAAGGAAAGAAAATGTACTTTCAGGGATAATTGTTTCTTTCTTTGTATTAAATGTATTGTGAGATGAAAGTTATTGAACGTGGGTTGGCTACAACCCTTTTTATGGTAAAACACTAAAGGCACAAAGGTCTTTTTAAAGCGATTGTATGCAAATAGCAAATGAATGCTGGTCAATTCAAGTCCATCTCCAATCAGGAACTTTCCCAATCTATTTTGATCACAATCTTCCATTTTGACACACCAGCACACGCTACCTCTAACCTTTAACAGATTAGGGGGGAGGACAATATGACTGTCACAAAACTTATAGGAGAGGAACGTTGAATGTTTGTTACGATGGTTAAGCGCAAGTTACATGAGTGAAGCATATCAGGGTCATGTTCAATGTTACACACGTTTGAAAGCGTTGCTCTTTATTTGGCTTGAATTTCTGTTTTTTTTTTAAGTGTGTGAGCTGTTTCTACCTCCTGGCGTTACATGCATTTGGAGCATTTTTATTTGTTTTGTTTTTTTAGTTTGAAAGGTCTCAAAAATAAGTACAACTGCCAATGCAATGTTGGTTATTGTGAAAAACACTGCATATGCATGGTGTTACTTGATAGCCCTCATTTTGAGTGCCTTGTTCGCGGCCTATCTTCAATATATCTGTGAGTTACTACAGTATTCTGTAATCAAGTATCATTGTTTAAAGCAATACAGAACAACCATGCTATTGGTTTAATGGGTCACATGGCAAATCTCAAAAGGCAATGTCAGAAAAAATGGTTTAAAATGTTGCCAAGCTGTTGCCGGGAAAGTACCCTTAAAAAAGGTACCAGGCTGTGAGGGATGAACGTCCAGACCGTGCGCTTTAAACCTATGGATCATGGATTGTTAAAATTAAAAGGGACATATGATCTCATTTTGAGATAAGAGCAGCGCAATGTGTACATTAAATCTGTTTTGTTATTAGCCTGTTGGCTAATCGCTAATGTCTAATGTTGTAAGCATGCATACTTTTCTTTAAAGCAAGTATTTTCTGAATGACCACCATCCTGGTACAAAACAATAGGTTTAAAGCGAGGTCCCTCACAGCCTCAGTTTGAAATCAACATGGCGGCGGACTATAAATGCTGTATTTCTATACATTTTGTATTAATATGTACCTAGTATGCACTGATACATGTGCCTATAGGTTCCGCCCCAATGACAACTAGGAACCATTTTAACTATGATTTCTGACAGTGTGTAATGCTTAGTTTTAAATTTTCACCAAATTTCATCCTCACCAAGCAATTACGAACACATTAGCTTTGTTTTTTATGTGAAACTGAGTAACATTTAATGCAAGACTTTGTAAACAGATGATTTTTAAGTGCACAAAATGAATTTAACCTTTAATTCCATTGCAAAAGTGCAATAAGGTTTGGACTATCCCGACTCAAGGGTTCTCAGGTTCCTTCAATAATATAGAAACACACTAGGTTCAGAATGTTAGTAGTACGCAATACTTTGAGTTTAGGTTACTGTATACATGTTTATGCTTCCATTAATGGCACCCATAGCTTATGGACCATGGATACCTTCGTATGGTTTTTCTAAACAAGTGTTATGGCACTGTATCGAATATAATTAGTGACATTTATTTACAATCATCTGTTTATTCATTTATCACATTTTGGTACGTTTATATACGTCTGTGCTAGGCTTTATGCACATACTGTATTGATTTTACATTGAGGATGACTGTAAATTTCTGTAGGATATTTTCGTTTTGAAATATTGAATGCAAATAAAACGTTTTAAAAGGGTTCTTTTAAAGACTTATAAATGATGTTTTAACCAAAGAGGTCTTTATTCGGATGACATCCAATTGAATGTGAACAGCATCCACCACAAAACTTTGTGTAGCCTTTTTGTGTGGTTCAGATCATCTGTGACAAGTCATAATTTTGTGTGTGTGTGTGTGTGTGTGTATATGCTTGGATGTGTGAGAGAGAAAAAATTGATTTGTGAATTGTGTATATTTTAAGTATGTTAACAGGAAACGCTTTTATTTTGGTTCTTCTCTTTCATTGCTTTGTTCAAATATCATTCAGGCTCTGGTTATTAATAAATATGGGTTGTAAAATCTATGCAGCGTTTCAAGTTTGTATATGTATTGTACAATTGTATATTTTTAAACGACAATAATATTTTGACAATTCATATTAGGCTACAGTGGTTGTTGATATCTTTAATTATGTAGTGTTTAATGATGCACAAGTCATATTTTAAATTTAATTTATAAACTAATCCATGTGTTTTATCCTCTCTGTCCAGGTAATATGCTTTAAATGATAATCAATTTATCATTTTTTTCCTGTGTCCAAACTATGACTAGAACCATATGGAATTTGATAAATTATCTTATGTTTTGTGGTATTCGTATTAAAAGTTTCTCTCTAAAACATTACATTGTTTAATAAAATGACAAAAAATATATATAAAAATATTATTGCTTATACCACGGTAACCACAAACATTGCTCTAGTCTAGTGGTTATTTTAAGACATTTTACAGGTCAAGTGTGCGTTTATCAAAAAATAATGCAATAATGCTGTTGACCATTTTTCAACCAATCAGAATAAAGCATTCAACAGCCCCGTTGTATAACATATAGCCTAATAATAAAATAAAAATCTCTAGGTATAAACACACCGTCGCATTAAACTGTCGGTGAGCGGTGGTCTAACCTTAGAGCTTCATTTATCAGCGCGCTATTAGAACACTGACTACATTACCCACAATCCATGCGGCTGTTTACATACAGTATGTCATGCGCATGCGCTGCTCTGTGCTGCGTACTGATACAGTGGAGGTCAGACTGGACTGGACGATGACAATCATCGATATGCACAGTGAAAGAACACTGTCACGCGCTCGCCAATGGAGTTTTTACTGAGCGCTGGCCAGCGATTTGAGTGCCAGTCTCATGCAGGTATTTAAATTGCATATTAAAAAATTAAATATGTAACCCGAATACTGTGCATGTATTAGGCAAGTGAATATCTCATTTATAATAAAAAAAATTAACACGTCGAGTGTTCGTGTTAAAAAGAAAGCGTCCATCCATGAGTTGGATCGCTTTGTGAATTAGTTATAAGCCCCGCCCCTTACACGCTCGAGTGTGTGTGTGTGTGTGTGTGTGTGTGTGTGTGTGTGTGTACAGCGGCTTTAAAGCGCGCACTCAAATGACTCTCGCTTTACAGGCGCTGCTGACTGACTGAAGCCTGCAGCGGCACCATGGCAACCGGGCGGCCCGCCAAACTGCGCGTCTTCTCTCTCAACTGCTGGTGAGCGCAAATGATGCGGTTATCTTATGATAGACAATTCCTGCGTGTTTTTTTACTCATATTTACTTATTCTAAGGGCCTAAAGAAGTGTAGCTTGCTTGTTTAATTATGTATGTATTTATTTATGAATATTTTATACGTTTTCTGCACACGTTTAAATGAGTGCAGTGTAACTTAGGCAGTTTAGGAAATGTTTTAGTAATAGGTTCATTCACTGTTTTGTCGTGTCTAAACAGTAAAAGAAATACAAAGAGTAATAATATGACCTCTTTCGTTTCAATTGTTTAATAACCAAACATAAATACACCATCTGTGATGCTAAAACTTGATTAAACACAATTGTCTTATTACAGACGTCTGTGTGATAGAAAATGAATTGGTTTGGAAATATAGTTGACTGTATTTATTTATTTACTTATTTGTTTATTTTATTACGACTTTCCCACAGGTTTAGGTGTAAAGTAGGCTACAGTGTTATTTTTAAATTATTTATTTAATTTGTACTAATGTATTTCTATTTTGCATGCATTAAGTTCTTTAAACTATATCCTGTGCTTTCCCATGTTTTTGTGCCTATTTCATTTGATCTGTCAGTAAAGTGTTTCTGGATAAATTCCTCTGTAGAAGTGTCTGGCATTCGTGTATGTATGAAGGTGAAAGCACATGATCTGACTGCACTGGTCACATGACGTTCAGTCTGGGCTCTGTGCTGCTGATGCCAGCACCATTCCAGAACAACAAGCGAAAATTCTGCAAGTGACACTCACGCAGCTTGTGATTGTACTGCTGAAACAGAAAATGTGGTTTTCAAAACTTCCACTTATTTTGCTGACACATTGTTTCATTAAAAGCGCACATGCCGTTGATTGAATGGTGTCAGAGGTCAGCTGATAATGCAACGTGATATTGTGATGCGACTGGAGTTTTCAGGGTGGGTTAGGGGTCGACCGTAAGACAAAAGTGCCTGTGGTTTTGTGTTTCTGATCTTTTGCTGTGTTTTCAGGGGAATTCGATTCTTCAGTAAACACTGTTCACCGCGGTATGAGATGATTGGAGAATTACTCGACCGAGAGCGGCATGACATCGTCCTGTTACAGGAAGTGAGTTGCACTGTACATACTCTATTTTCAGAGTTTTGTCCTCCAATCTAATTCCAGCAAATCCAACTTTTACATACTTTACATAATGTACAAGTAACTTAAATAGCAGCACAAAAGGTCATGGGTTCAATCCCGGTGAACACAAAAGCCCCATTCACACAGCACTTCGAATCCAGAAAATTTTCATAAAATTGGCAGAGATAAACAAACACAGGACGGGACTGCTCCCGTAGAGGGGACCTTGTAACATTGCCGTTACATTTACGGAAAGCTTTGTGTGAACAAAGACAGAAACAATGCTGTAATGCTGCGTTTACACCAACCGCGTTTGAGGCTTCAAAATCGCGCCTAGTTTCACTTTTGAGTCACGTGACGTTTATCGACCCGCGCCGTTTATTTTCCCCCTATAGTAAGCTGACTAAATACAAACCAGTAACTCTCTTGATAAATGCACAATC
The DNA here is from genome assembly GCF_027580225.2 of Misgurnus anguillicaudatus. Lineage (NCBI taxonomy): Eukaryota > Metazoa > Chordata > Actinopteri > Cypriniformes > Cobitidae > Misgurnus > Misgurnus anguillicaudatus. Next base: position 7,034,334 of record NC_073349.2, read on the forward strand.
AACATCAGCCATCCTGCAAACAGACAACCACATAGCACTTGCCCCTTCCACAAGAAGCGGATTTTGCCTCTGACGCGCGTCAAATGCTTGCTTTTTCCGCGCGTCTACTTCACTCTTGATGCGCAAATGCATTCAGACTGTTCAAGCAACAAACTATGCGCGTTAGACACGATTTTGACGCCTGAAACGCGGTTGGTGTAAACGCAGCATTAGAATGCATTCGCGCGTCTAGAGCGAAGAAGACATTCAGGAAAAAGCAAGCATTTGACGCGCGTCAGAGGCAAAATCCGCTTCTTGTGGGAGGGGCAACTGTGCAAGTGCTATGCGATTGTCTGTTTGCAAAATGTCCTTACTTTATAATCTTATAAAGGATAATAATTGATAATAAGCAAACTTCAGACACTGTGGAGAAAAAAACTCTTTTAAACCCTTGTCAGGATCTTTACGGCATGTGTGTGAATGCACGCAAAGATTTCGGAAAATCATTGACAGCATAAGCCAAATATCAAACCATCCCGGACAAATCCCGGGCGCATTTTCCATGTATTTTTCATAATGTCTATGTGAAAAGGGCCATACGGATAAAATGTATACCTTGAATGTAATTTAGGTCGGATAAAAGTGTCTGCCTGGTGTGTGTATGTTAAAAGTCACAGCCACTTCATATACAGCTTAAGTATGTGAGGTGAGATTTTGAACTAATAAGCCAATGAACTTTCACTGTGGACGGAGCCAATCATACACAATGGAAAAGCAACCAAACGACCAAAAAGTGTTCTGTTACTTATGTATAATGTGGCAAACATTTCCCTATCGCTATATCACGTTGTGTGTGGACATGACCACGCTTTGCATAATATTCAAATATAAAAAACATCCTTATGCTTAGCTGTACACTGTGCAAAAGAAACTGGAATTGTTTGTAATCTGGGCTTGTTTGACACTTTTTCAGGTGTGGAGCGAAAGAGATTTCATGTTCTTGAAGAGAAAGCTCTCCAACTCTTATCCATATGCCCACTATTTTAAAAGGTCAGTTCAAATCAATACAGCATACAGTAGAGGAACTTTGAATGTCGCTTTGTACTTCAAAGTGATTTGGATTTTAAAGAGACTTTCTAATCCATAATCCAAGTGGGTAGACTTTCTCACACATTCCAGATGAAGAGACTTCAGGTCAAAACAGGCCAATTAAAAAGAAACCTCAAATGACCATTTCTGTCAACTTAAAGGGCTGTCAAGCAACAAACACAGCATAGAAGAACGATAAGATAGTCCTTATGTCTTGTGAGCTATATTTGATATCTTCTAAAGCCGTACAATATCTTTCTGTTGCACATTCAGTTAAATTTGACATAAAGCGTATTTTTGGGGGAACTTTTCCTTTAAGAAATGTCTGAAATCTTAACTTTGGTTATAATGTGTAGTGCAGTCCCCCATTGGCTGCTGTCTAATTCGTATCATTATAAGACAAGAAAAAATACTGATCTTAAAGATCCACTGTGGAGATTTTTAGTGGCATCTACTGTAGCTTTGAGACCAAATTGCAACCAACAGCTCAGTCCGTAGCTCAACCCTCCTTTCAAAATGCAAAGAGAAGCTACAATAGCCACCATAGGACAAACATGTCATCGTCTGAGACAAAGTAGTGACCTAACGCTCTCTATAGAGCAGTTTGTCCGTTTAGGGATACTGTAGAAACATGACAGCGACTTCCATGTAAGGGGACCTGCTGTGTATGTACTGTAGATAAAAACGGCTCATTATGAGGTAATAAAAACAATACAGTTCATTATAAGGTCTTTATACACCACTGATAATATAGTTATGTGTATTAAATATTGTATTTCTGTCAAGAGATCCTTTTAAATGTTACACAATGCACCTTTAAGGGGCCCACTTGTGGGTCTGTTTAGTCCAGTTAATGGCTAGCAATGACAACGTTTTCGATATACTATAAGGTATTTTGGTATAATGTTATTATCATATATGTGTAACCATATTTCCATTTAAAATATTGTGGCTATCTGTTAAAATGGGTTACGAAATAAAAAGTTTGGGAAACCCTTAAGGCACGGCATCAATAAAGTTGAATTTGCGAGCAGCAGTACTACAGTATCTACAGTCAAGATTAAACTAGTGTTAGATGCTCACCAAAGCATGGAGGATATCACATAACAGCTTATATTAGTGGTAATGATTACTTAATGCAAAGTGTCTGTACGAATACATAACCCATAACTTGTTTACCACTGTTTGAGCCTCAAGCATGTATGCTTTTGTGCAAATTTGTGCAGATTATTGAGGAGGGTTTTAATTTTTCTAAAGAATCAGGTTAATTATTTTTGCCTGATGGCAATTCATTTGTTCCCTGCCTTTAAAAAATTTAAAGGAAACATTTCACAAGACTTGTTTAAGATATAAAATAAATCTTTGGTGTCCTCAAAGTACATACAGTATGTGAAATTCTAACTCAAAATCCCATATAGATAATTTATTATAACATGTTAAAATTTTTAAAGTTAAAAAGTTTTTGGATGTGTCCTTTTAAATGCAAATGAGCTGATCTTTGTACTAAATGGCAGTGCTGTGGTTGGATAGTGCAGATTAAGGGCAGTATTATCCCCTTCTGACATCACAAGGGGAGGCAGATTTCAATGAGCTATTTTTCACATGTTTGCAGAGAATGGTTTACCAAAACTAAGTTACTGGGTTGATCTTTTCCCATTTTCTTGGTTGATAGAAGCACTGGGGACCCAATTATAGCACTTAAACATGGAAAAAGTCAGATTTTTATAATATTTTCCCTTTAAAGTTTTTTTTGTGATTTATTGTATTATTTACATTATTTATAATTTAAAGAACATTCTGTGAAAATAAATGACAAAGATTAAAAACAATGTGAAATCTTATCATTAAGATTATGAGACTTTAACCTAAATTTCACAGATAGGGTCACAAAGGTGAAAAAATATCATAAGCCCACACTGAAGGATGGACTTTTTTCTCAAATACATATCCAGTTTTCTTTTGTTACCCTATAATTTCTTCAGACAAAAGTCACATTAAAGGCTTTAGACAGAATGAGAGCAGCTTTGTGATTTTTGGCTGATGTGTTCACAGAAGAAAGCACAGCGAGAGATGTGTTTTCTCTTTGTATTACTTACCTTCATATATCTGATATCTGTTTTTACAGTGGAGTTATTGGCAGTGGTCTTGCTGTGTTCTCCAAACACAGAATCCAAGATGCCTTCATCTACCAGTACTCCCTCAATGGGTATCCATACATGGTGAGATATTTACTATATGTGCGTATTATATATGTGTATAAATACATTTTATGTTTATAATATACATTGAGGAAAATAAGTATTTGAACACCCTGCTATTTTGCAAGTTCTCCCACTTAGAAATCATGGAGGGGTCTGAAATTGTCATCGTAGGTGCATGTCTACTGTGAGAGACAATATATAAAAAAATCCAGAAATCACAATGTATGATTTTTTTTACTATATATTTCTATGATACAGCTGTAAATAAGTATTTGAACACCTGAGAAAGTCAATGTTAATATTTGGTACAGTAGCCTTTTACAGAGGTCAGTTTTTTTACCAGGTTTGCACACACTGCGGGAGCGATTTTGGCCACTCCTCCACACAGATCTTCTCTAGATCAGTCAAGTTTCTGGCCTGTCGCTGAGAAACACAGAGTTTGAGCTCCCTCCAAAGATTCTCTATTGGGTTTAGGTCTGGAGACTGGCTAGGCCACACCAGAACCTTGATATGCTTCTTACAGAGCCACTCCTTGGTTATCCTGGCTGTGTGCTTCGGGTCATTGTCATGTTTGAAGACCCAGCCTCAACCAATCTTCAATACATGGTCCCGGTCATCCTCTCCTTAATACAGTGCAGTCGTCCTGTCCCATGTGCAGAAAAACACCCCCAAAGAATGATGCTACCACCCCCATGTTCACAGTAGGGATGGTGTTCTTGGGATGGTACTCCTCATTCTTCTTCCTGCAAACACGTTTAGTGGAATTATGACCGAAACATTCTATTTTGGTCTCATCTGACCACATGACTTTCTCCCATTACTCCTCTGGATCATCCAAATGGTGATTGGCAAACTTAAGATGGGCCTGGACATGTGCTGGTTTAAGCAGGGGAACCTTCCGTGCCATGCATGATTTCAAACCATGACATCTTAGACCAACAGGTCTTTTCAGGTCATTGACCAGCTCCTCCCGTGTAGTTCTGGGCTGATTTCTCAACTTTCTTAGGATCATTGAGACCCCACGAAGTGAGATCTTGCATGGAGCCCCAGTCCGAGGGAGATTGACGGTCATGTTTAGCTTCTTCCATTTTCTAATGATTGCTCCAACAGTGGACCTTTTTTCACCAAGCTGCTTGGCAATTTCCCCGTAGCCCTTTCCAGCCTTGAGGAGGTGTACAATTTTGTCTCTAGTGTCTTTGGACAGCTCTTTGGTCTTGGCCATGTTAGTAGTTGGATTCTTACTAATTGTATGGAGTGGACAGGTGTCTTTATGCAGCTAACAACCTTAAACAGGTGTGTCTAATTTAGGATAATAAATGGACTGGAGGTGGACAATTTAAAGGCAGACTGACAGATCTTTAAAGGGTCAGAATTCTAGCTGATAGCTCACAGTGGACATGCACCTATGATGACAATTTCAGACCCCTCCATGATTTTAAGTGGGGGAACTTGCAAAATAGCAGGGTGTTCTTATTTTCCTCACTGTATGTAGGTGTGATATTTATAAGACAAATATGTTTCATGTTATTGTATCACTTTATTTCCAACATATTTGTTAAATAGATGTACTATACTGTATATGTACTGTATAAATAATACGAATTAGTGAGTGTGAATGGATGGCCTTTGAGGTATTGCGAAAAGTCTTGGCCAAACATTAGAGTGTATTTCTGTCATGCTTTTATGCATGTCCTAAGCTTTTAATGGAGTGTAAATGACACTGAATGTAATGTTACTAAATCTAGTACGGTAATCTGAGTGTTTTCACAGTGATTCATACAACAACCTCCTTGCCCAAATTAACTATCTGACATGTTTTCTATGTTTGTCTTTTACATGTGTGCTCATTTTAGCTTCGCCATGGGGACTGGTTTGGGGGTAAAGCAGTCGGATTGGTCATTATAGATGTGTTTGGGATGAAGGCACACGTTTATGTTACACATGTAAGTGACACATAAAATAATTGAGCTTAGCAAATGTACATTTATTGTTTTGCTCAAGAATAATTTATTAATAATATTATAATACATTATTGTTAACATGCTGGCAAAAATATTAATGTTGCTTATACTCATGTAAGGGATTTAGTAAAATTCACACTAAATGTTATGAACAAAGACCAGACTTTCATTTGGCAGCTAAATTGGTTCTCAGCGACTTAAGATTGGGCTTTTTTTAAATTGGGACAGTAAAAACAAAATACTTTAGCGACTGCATAGCAAGGCCATGGCAATCACCCATCCTGGCATGGTGAGATTTGCATGGGTTAGACCCAGTGATGTTTTTTTCTTAAAAACACATAAATAGTTGTAAATCTAGTCAATATGCAATTTAGTGTATAAAGTGTTACAATCAGGTTTATTTGTGCGTATGTAATTGGAGACGCTGCACTTTGAGTAATGATACGTTTTTTTTCTCAGTTGCATGCAGAGTATTCAAGGGCTCGGGATGAATACTTGCCCCACAGAATTGTACAGTCGTGGGAACTAGTGCAGTTTGTGCGGTAAGAGACAAAGTGTTTATTGTTGGTTGACAAGTAAAGGTCAGAGAGATAAAGTGTGTAATATAGAGAGGATCAGAGGTGTTATAAACATGGTATAAAATTCACTATTGTAAATCTCTGTCATTAGCCACACATCTTGTGGAGCGGACGTGGTGATTTTGGGAGGGGATTTGAACATGCACCCTCAAGACCTTGGAAACCGTCTCCTCAGAGCTCACACTGGACTCAGAGACTGCTATACTGAGACAGACACATTTGATGTCAGTCTGCTTTGTTTAGCATGTACATTTAATTTTTTACAGTTTGTTGTATGTCTTTTTGTACACAAAGGGGCGGTTTCCCAGACAGGGGTTATCTTAAACCAGGACTAGACCTTAGTTTAATTAAGAAAAATAACTAGTTTGAACAAACATGCCTTACTAAAACATTACTTGTGTGCATTGTGAGGCAAAACAAAGGGCACTGATTTAGATATGTCCTTGTTTTCAGTTTGAACAGCTATTAAATTTATTTAAGTCTAGGACTAGTCTAATCCCTGTCTGGGAAACTGCTCCAAAGAGTATAAAGTATAGTAATGTTTTTTTCGGCAGGGATGTGAAGATGGCCACACACTCATAGCAGATAACCAATTTACAAAGAAGCAAGATCTTGTTCCTTTTGAGAAAGGCATCAGGATCGACTACATTCTCATAAAGGTAAAACAAACAAAACTACTACTTACTACTAAACAACAAATGATAATGCAGTGTGTGGTCACACTATATTTATGTCCTTGTTACAGTGTAATTATATATGTACGTATTGAGTAAAAATGATTAACAACATGTAATTAATATAAGGTTGAGGTTAGGAGAATGAAGGCCTTTAAAGACTGGCTCAGGCACAGGCATACTTTTAAAAATGTTACCTCTGGGAGAAAAACAGAGACAGTAAAATATAAAACATGGTTTAAAAAGTTTTTTTAGAGGTTATTCTCTGAATGAGAACTTAAAACAGAGATAGTTTTTTTAAAGAAAAGGGGAGGAGGTAATTTTTGGGGGGTAAGGGTTGGTAAAGGATGGTGTTTATTTCAGCGGTATTAGGGTTAGGACTATAAGATGGTTGGGATTTCAAGGGGTCTAGAGGTTGGGGTTAGAGGAAGGAAAGTTGGCGAGTTAAAGGACAAGTTCGGTATTTTACACTTAAGCCCTGCTTTCAGATTGTTTATGATGAAATAGAATGGTTTTGACTGAAATTTCGACATATGCGGCTGCCCCGAGAATTTTCGCGTGTTTGTGTTTCACCTCCCACCTTTACAATGGGTTTAATGGTGCACTGGAACAATCCTTCCTAAAATGCATTAAACTTTCGTTTACAAAGACGTGAAACTCACCGAGTGGTCAGGGGTGTTCACTGATATGCTCACACAAAAAATAATATTATCGTGCCTCTGGCCTAATCACAGCCGTGATGATATAGAGCTATATCACACGACTCCGAAAGCGATATTGCTTTTATACAACAGTTCGACGGCACACGTTTGAAAAACGAAAACTAGAAAACAACAACGGAGTAATTTTAAAAGCCTCTTTGTTTGAGAACTACTTCTTCCACCACGGATTTGAGGGCGGCCAGAATGACAGGAAACACTTTCGGCTGCTTTGAATCTCATATTAATTCAATGGACGGATTCGCCATTTTTAAATATTACAATTTCTTGGTCACAAAGTGTAGTTTTAAGATTAGTTCAGTCGAGAATATATATGTATTATATTTAAATCTACAGTCGATTTGTAAAGATAGCACCTGTTTGAATGTTTGCTTAGTGAGATTTGGTACGTATGAGAACCAAAGCATGAGCGGACGTCAGTGTTCACTCCCCTGCTGACCACCGCCCTCTCTGGGCTACATCTCTGACAGGGATACCCTTGCTCTCATGTTGGCCTTGTTTTTTTATGATCGTCAAAATGAAATCAAATCAGCAGTATTTGGTGTCATGATGAAACTATTACTTGTTTTCTTATTCATATTTAGTGTCTTTTGTGTTGTTATTGTTTTGGCGCGAAGTAAAAGTGAATAAAACTATACTTCTATAATGTTACTATTGGTTTACCATTTCATCTTAACGCGATACGAGCACTCGGTTATTATTACACTTCGTTCTTGTCAGTACTATATAAAACCCTAACCCTAACCCTTTTTATAAGTGTCAGAGAGATGTTTTTGCATGCTGCTTATAAATATACCAGTGGCGATATCTCATAACATGTTTTAATAGTCACGTCGCGATTAAATAAATAATCAATGTCCACATTTAAAAGCTGAGATGCTTACCTGCAGTTCCACGGTGTTTTCGCGTTCTGATAAGAGATATTGCTCCAGAAAAAAATGAGTGTTTACATTCCTCTTTCCAAGTGTTAATCGTCCACACGATGTGACAAGATATTACTCCCATTAACTTTAACGTAACATCCAAGAGCGCTGATCTTTGACGGAATATTAACTTCCGATTGGGGATTCACAGACTGATTTATTAGCTAGTGAACTAATGAGACACACGGAGAGTGATTCAAAACAGCGCGGTTGTGTGTGTCTGCAGGTTTTCCATTCAGAGATGAGCCTGTTTAGGACCTCCATTCACTAGCTGGCGGAATGATATGAAGGTGAAGCGGTTACTGTGCCGTTATCAGTAGAATATTGCACGCCTCTTAGCCAATCAGATTCGAGAACCAGAAAGAACTGTTTTATAAATATATATACATAATATTAACTTATGTTTTTTTGTTATAGGTCATAAATAAAAACTTTTAATTACTGAAAACTCATATTTTCTTTTTTTAATATTTTAAAAACAATTGCAGTTTAACATTGCAAGAACCAAATTTTAATAGTTCAATAAACATTGCACACAAAAGTGCAAGTGTAAATAATAACGTAGAGCTCTTAAACATCTTTTATTTATAACTGTTTAACTTACATAAATTGTTACATTTCAAGTATTCACAACATATAGTCTTCTTCTAATGCTAAAATTGCACTTCATGTTTTCTTTTTTAATATCTTAAAGATATAAGGGCTGAACCGCCTTTCAACTGTACACTACATCTGGACACGGCTGGCATTCCAGGCAGCTTATTTCTGACTCTCTTTCCATATTTTCAGCTGTTATTTGTCATGTAAAGTAGAAAGTTAAAGTAACTACGCTGATTTTTAAATCAGACAAAGATGACTGGCGTGCCAGATAAAGATGATTGGAGGGCCGCATTTGGCCTGTGGGCTGCCAGTTGACTAGCCCTACCATATAGTGAACTTTAATGGACCTCAACGGTTTACAGTTTCAATGCAGCTTCAAAAGTCTCTAAATGCAATATAAGGGTCTCATCTAGCGAAACGATTGTCATTTTCGCAAAAAAGGTATTTTTAAACCACAACTTTTTGTCATGCACCAGCGGTGTGACACGCCAAGTGTGACCAAGGAAATCACTCACTTCTTAACCTGCAGACAACAGCAGATATCACTCTCTTGCCCGGCAGTGGGGCAGTCCCATAAGTGCAATAAAATGTATAAGTTGACCAAGCTGTCTAACTCTAAAAATGTTGTAAAGGTGAATAGCAAATTAAATCAGTTTTTGCGTTTAGAGTCATAAGTGACAACCTATTTGCGAATAGATTCATCTTTTTGATAATGGCTGAGATTTGTTACAATCTATACAAAAGTACATGACATCAGTGTTTAACTATATTTATTATTTGTAACTGATTAAAAAAATATGCAAACTTCAGATCAGTGTTTAACTCAATAAATTGGTTATGAACCACATGAACAAACTAAATTTTAGTTTTTTTCTCAAATAAATGAAACCTTAACAATAGTGTTTGACTTATTTGTGCAGGACTCGAAGACAGTGGGCATGAAATGTGAGTCCCTTTCCACCACCAAAGGTTCAGTGGCTCATAAACCCTTTCCATATTCTGACCATGAGGCTTTGACAGCTGAACTGGCCCTGCTTCAGTCTGAAGAGAGCAAACAGCAGGGACAGAGGAACATCAGGGACTCAGATACTGGTACAGTATTACTGCAGAGTGTTTAGACTTACAAGGGAAATGGATTGTAAATGGAATAGTTCACCTATAATTAAAAATTCTCTCATAATTTGCTCATTTTAATGACGTTATGAAGGAGATTAAAACGATGTAGATCACTTGCACCTGCAGAAGCATCAGCTCTGCTTATTTGCGATCCTGAAATTATTTGCACTGCTCTTCAGCTGTTGCGCCTCTGTTATTTAAATTCCTTTTTGGTAAATAACCCGCAAATATTACCACTCCCATCTGCGCTTTTGGAATTGCGCTCTCACACTAATTTGCCCTGTTTAGTTAGCCTGGCCCCAAGTCACTAAAAGGGCGACAATTTTCAAGGGAGACAAGGGATAAGCTATTATTTAAAACAGGAATTACATACAGCAAAAATATACTCTTAAATTTATTTTTAAATATATTTCAAAATATATATATTTTTTTTATATAATAATAATTTGCTGAAATATATTTTGGAATATGTTAACATATTTTGTATTTCCCACTAATATATATTTTTTGCAATTTTATGTATATTTTGAAATATATTAAAAAATATATATATATTAAAGCATATAAAATAGGGCTGTGAAAAGATTAATCGCGATTTATCGCTTACAAAATAAAAGTTTGTTTTTGCATAATATATATGTGTGCACTGTGTGTAATTATTTTTTTTGTATTTTGTAGATTTGTATATATTTTGTAATAAATAAATACATTTTTTCCCTTAAATTTATGCATGTATGTATGTATTTATATATAAATAATATTTACCCACAATACACACACAAATATAATATGCAAACACAAACTTTTATTTTGTATGTGATTAGTCACGATTAATCTTTTGACAGCCCTAATATAAAACATATATTTAGCCCTTCAGATATTTCAAACCAAGGAAATATATTTACGTCACATTGGAAGGAAACCTTTATTTTATGTTACAAAACTTCAAAATATACTTTATAAAATTAACTTGTATTTAGCATATATTTAAAATATATTTTGGCCAAGAATACATTTCCATATTGTAAAATAAGAAATGTATTTGCTTGCCCTTGAAATACATTTTGAAAAATTATTTTTCTGGATTTACAAATCCTTAGAAACTTTTTGAATATACAGTACACAACTTCCTAAAATACAACCCAATGTGCAAGTGATTTTTAGATATTTCATTACAATAATCTTACATATTATGGCTTCAATGTCAAATAAATTATTCATCTGTTGTTACCTAAAGAAAGGATGTCATATACATTTGAAAAGGCATGAGGTTAAGTAAATTATAAGCAAATTTTCATTTTTTGGGTAAACTATTCCTTTGATGTTGTAGCAAGGCTTGTTTATTTTAGGATGTTGTCACGTAATGCTCTCACATGTTTGAACAATGCAAAATATTGAAGTAGGGACAAAAGCAATAGATTTTTATATAATATTCACTATACTGTTTAAATTAAATATGTTTGTTTTGTATACCGTAATGTTTGAAATAGTACACAGACTGAACAAAAGAGCAGTGTTACCAAAGCAAGGTTTTGGTGGTGCATGTCTAAATGTGAACTGAGTGAAAGTGTGTTAGAAAATGTACTGTGGGGGAAGTATGAAGAAATTGTATAAAAACAGTTGGTTTTGCTTTAGTGTTTAAAAGGAATGCAAGAATACTGGATTACTGAGCAACTCAAAGCAGCCGATATGTAATTACTCTTTGAAGAGTTATGCACTGAACTGTCATTTTCGCAGGTTTCGCGAGCGGTTTGATTGATATACTGTAACTGCAATTTGGCTGTACAACCACATATTTATCCATCATTGACCTCTTACAGGAGTATCAGAGCAGATAGATGCAGTCACAGAAGCATGTGCGGTGGTTACAGAAGGCTTGAGTCGCACAGAAACCCTGCAGGCCAAAGCCTTGAATCTGATGGGTGGAGCTCTTCTGTTTCTTCTGCTGTCTCTGGCCATGGCTCTCCTGCCCTGCTTATGTGCAGACAGCCTTTTCTCTCTCACCACCACAGGGTTATTAGTGACCTTGTGCTCGACCGCCCTGCTGTCCGGAGCGTTCCTTTACATTTTTTTCACATCGCACATCAAAATCCTGAAAGAGACCGAAGACCAGATGAAACTGACCTCAGATTACCTCCAGAGCAAACTGGCTGGGTGCAGAGCGGCTGGGTCTTCGTCCTCTGATGGCTCTCCAGAGCTTCAACCGTTGAGTCCTTTTAAATGGGAGGAGTGAGTTAACGGTTAAACGCTGGTCCTGGATCAAGGACTGTACCTCAGTGTTACATAATAGCTAATAGGATATTACTTGAAATGCTGACCGTGGATCAGTGCTGTGAGGCTGTATACCTACCTCAACACGATGGAAGTGGACAGCTTTTTTGGTTTGAAAAATCTGAAAATCTGGAAAGTTATCGAATCTGCATATTTTCTCCAACTTATAATATCATGCAATATATAAAACACAATAGCTGTGTTATGAATGAGAGTGTGCTCACTTATATTTTAGTGCTGTACATTTCTGCAATAGTTTTTTTGTTACATAAGTAGTACCATAATATAAGCATTTTAAACACATGTTCAGTCATGAAACATTTAATTTTAAAATGTTTAAAAGTTCCTTGCCATTCCACAAGGTAGCGCTCTTATTACTGATCAACTCATTCTTGCAGTACACTTACATAATAGCAAATATGCCCTTACTGTTTTTTTACAAATTAACCATGCTTACTGTAGTAAAACCATGGTTAGCACAAAATGACCATGGTTTTCAAAAAGCAAACCATGGTTACTGTAATAAAACCATACTTTTGCTTATAGAAATCCATACACCAAAAATCCATGGTTATTTTTTGTAAGGGTGCACAAAAATAAGGTATTTACACATACAGTATGTTTTCCCACTGGACTTAACAGCAAAGGTAAAAAGTGATTGATTACATTATTACATTTATTCATATATTTGTCTACTTGAAAAGTTCCCAAAGGATTGATAATTAAAAAATAAAATAAAAAATAAGTGCAAAACAATTCGGCTATTGTTTTCTTTGAGAAACACTTTCTCTAGTGACGTAAAGCGTCTGGTTCCTGACGCAGAACAGCAAACAAATGAACAGCAACCTATTTTTAACCTTTAGCTGCTTCCAATGAACTTACACGTTGATTCCAAGGAAGATTCAAACAATATACATTACTATGTTTCTTTTAACATTCCAGGGAGTATGTTTCTATGTATGTTATATAAAAATAACAGATTTAGATCTTGGCTTTCTATATAATCAGTTATAACAACAGAATAATCCTGCCTGTCTATCATTTTGAATACAACCTTAAAGGGATAGTTCACCCAGAAATGAAAATTCTGTCATTTACTCATCCTCATGTTGTTTAAAACCTGTATGAATTAATTTTTTTCTGATGAACACAAAAGAAGATATTTTGAGAAATGATGGTTAACACACAGCATATAGTGTCCACTGACTTCCATAGTAGGAATAAAAATATGATGGAATTTAATGGGTACCATCAACTGTGTGCTTTCCATTATTTATCCAAATATTTTTTTCATCATTCATCACAAAACTTCCAAAATATTTTTGGAAGTACTATGGAGGTCAGTGGACACTGTGTGCTGTGTGTTTGCCATCATTTCTCAGAGTATCTTTTGTGTTTATCAAAAAAAATAAAAAAATAGATAAAATAAAGAGAAATTCATACAGGTTTAAAATAACACGAGGATGAGTAAATTATGACAGAATTGTCATGTCATGTCAGAGATTTAAATTAAAGTGAAATAAAACTGAAAGACCAGGTTGGTTGGTTTTAGCTGGTTTTCCAGCCTGTTTTTAGCTGGTTAATATGGTATAGCAGGTTGGTTTTAATGGGTTTTGGCCACTGTGTTAGCTAAAATGGAAGTAGCTGGTTTAAACTGTTTTAAAGGCATTTTGACAGGCTGGAAGCACCAGTTAAAACCAGCTACTTCCATTTGAAACCAGCTTCCCTGCTGAAAGAAAACAGCATAGACCAGCATTCTCATCACCAGCATATTGGCACCAAAACACAACATATGCTGGTCTTGCTGGTAAGCTGTTTTTTCCAGAAGGAATTAGCCAACCAAACAGCCTGGTCAAGCTGGTTTAAATGGATAGTTCGCCCAAAAATGAAAATTCCGACATCATTTACTCACCTTTACAAACCTGTATAACTTTCTTTGTTGATGAACACGAAGGAAGATATTTTGAGGAATGTTTGTAAACGTTCATGATCAGCTCCTCTGTCTCCTCTGGGTAAAATATTGATTCTGTTTCATGATTATATTGTGTTGGTTTGGTGCAAATGTGCAGAATTGTATTATAAGAGTGTCAGTCCTGCAAGATATCTATGAGCAATGTGTGACATAAGCACCTAGTCATAAAATGTTTAACATAAGTGACATGGATGAGTATAGATAAAGTATTTCTGCAACAATTACAAGCATGTTGACATATGAGACAACATTATTATTATTATTTTCTTCATATGCTTCGTTCTACGCACCACAAGTATTCGTGTACAGGCGTGCACTTTTGCTTTTATTAATAACGTACACGCTGGCGTACTGCTACAGTTTAATTTTTCCAAACGGTTGCTATGAAACGCCAGGTAACTGACAGGTTAAAAAGTGAATGGAGGCCTGCGATTGGTCGGCAGTGCGACACCTTCGGTGGGCGTGACCTGGGTGTGGCTCGCCACAGAAGTGCGAAAAATCCGCAGGACCGCTTCCAGAGTGAAGACGTGCAGAAGATAGCGAGACGGATTTGGGTGAACATCAGCGAAGATGGCGGACCCGCTTCGTTCGGCCAGGAGCACCAGCGCGACGGAGGACACGTCTCTTGTCCTCCCGTCCGACAAGAACAATTTCACCGGGAAGCAGCGAGTCATGCAGCAGGTGAACAGCATCAAGAGAAGCAAGTCAAAAATAGTCAGAAATGACACGGGGCAGTCACCAACATGTAAGTTTGCTGCTCATATGCACGAATTTCATTGCACTTTTTTGCTTTTAAAGCTAAAAGAGAGCGCACGTTAACTTTCCTGTGTGAGTCTGGCATCTTAAAACATTTTTTTATCAGCAGCAAGTTGAAGCAAGTCTGTGAGGTCGAGCTTTTATTTGTAATCAATATCACAAACGAACTCGAGGATTTTCGGGCAAACTCACAATGGGTGTGTCTTCCCAAAAATATTGTCCCGAAAATATGAGGCGGTGGTGCCAAAAATGTAATAAGGGCTTACAAAATGTTTTAAGACATACCCAAAATGATAGTAGGCTATTGGATCCAGTGATGAGAACTGACGCATTGCCTTAATGTGTCATCCAGTGCGGTCGCAGACTGTATTTTTTTAGGTTTTGGTGACACTCATCTAATGACTTAACCACTAACCATATAGACATACATAATAATTACACATACTTTAGTGTAAACTAGTTTTGGACACGTGACATTGCATTGTTTGACATGTACTGCATCAGTTTACAAATTACCACTAATGACCTACTAACCATTATATAATGTATTGCTGTTTGTAAACGGTTACTGTAAAAAGTAGGCTAATAGTGAACAGTAAATAGTAATTAGTTTCATTTAGTTATTTATTTAAAGAAAACATACTTGATAGACGCTGCCTCAAAAGCATCTCGAGTTTGACAATACAAGTGTTATTTAGTTTAACACTGTTTAATGAATACAACTAGTAAGGTGCGTATTGAAGGTGCATTGTTTATGGAGGTGGTCACTAGTGAACTGGATATAAACCTAATGTTAGTTACACTAAATCTTGCTTAGGCTAGCATTTTAAGCGTAGTTAATCTGCAGATAAGTTTGTTGTGATTAGGGATGGGACGGTATGAAAATTTCATATCATGAATATAGTGACCAAAGTTATCACAGTTATCAATATTATCATGGTTTTGTTAAAATGAGATGGAAATGTTCAAAATGAACTGATACACACAATGAAAACATTTTTAAAAAAGTTTTATTTTTGAAAATCACAATTTAATATTTCATGTCCCTGAAATTATTTCTGTGAAATAAAACGGTCTAATACACTGTAAAAAATACTTTGCTGACTTAAAATTTTTTGTTGAATCAACTCGGATTTACAAGTCATTCCAACTTACTATTATTTATCTTGATGAGAGATGATTTGGTATAACTACAGGTAAGTTGTTATAACTTATAAAATTAATATATATTTTATAAGTTGTGACAACTCATCTCTGTTGACACGACTTGTAAATCTGAGTTGATTTAACAAAAAATTTTAAGGCAGCAAAATATTTTTTACAATGTAAGTTTTCCGTGAATTATTACAATACATTATCCCTTAAATGCCTTCTTGTGCAAAAAACTATGTTGCATGTGCGCACCTGCATCAAACTGATTCTGGCTGGACAGGATTTACCGCGAGTTTCAAAATCATGGTAGTCAAACAAGGTTGTAATGATAATTACATTTTAAACGGTAATACTAACTAGGGCTGTCACGGTTATGAAATTTGGCTGACGGTTAATTGTCTAATACATTTTTTGCGATTATGACAATTAATTGTTTTAGTGTTTTGACGATTATGACGATTAATTGTCTGTTTTATGCTTTGACATTTAATTCTCATACATTTTTGTTTATTTATGAAATAATTTTCAAGTTTGTGATTATTTAAATTAAATATTTTGCAACGTTTACCTGGCAGTAAATATTAATACACATAACACATATTTTAAAGTAATCTGATCATGTCTCATTTATACAGGCACTGCAGCTCCCCCTTCTGTTTTTTAGAGAGATGTGCAATCATTGCGGTGATCTGAAATCATCGCGATGAGATCAAACAATCGCGATGAGGCATCATTGTGACAGCCCTAATACTACTAACCATCAGGACATTTTATTGTGGTTAATCGTGAAACCAGTAATTGTCCCATCCCTAGATAATGCAGGCATACAGCCAAGTAGTAGTGGGCAAAGATGAACTGCGATTAATCACATACAAAAAAAAGTTTTTGCATAATATATGAGTGTGTGCTGCTATATATATATATATATATCAACCCATTCTCACCAAATAGCGTACAAATGACACGCAGTGTGATTATCGTGCAATAGATACGCCAAATTCCGATTTTGCGTGCATATGATACGCCAGTCCTTCCCATTCACTTATATGGCAAATCGTTTCGTGTCGTTTTATTTATTGTTTTCTCATTTGTTTTCTGTTTTTATCCCTTTGTCGCTTTTCACGCCTGTTACATGTAAACTGTAGAGTTGTTCAACTTTTCCTGACTCTTAAAATGCCTTAATTAGAAACATTTAAAATGTAAAACGTTAAAATTGACGTTAAATGACAACGATGTTCATAGTGTGCCTGAAAGAATAGAAATAGTAAAAATAACTACATTATAAATTGTTGCATTGATTACAAATTTGCTTGTCTGTTTTTCCTGCAGCTCCATCATCTGCGACGGAATATAGTGAGCCTAAATTCCAGTTTTCCCCAACAAAAATGAATGGCTCTCTCTTCAGAAAGAGCTCGGCCAACATGAGCAGACGCCAGAGCAGAATGGTACGGACTTCACTTACAGTAGGCCCTGCAAAATCTTTCATTTATGCTGAAGGACATAGTTTAATGATCATGGTACACGCTGGTTCAACAGATTATAAAAAAAAATTGTTTCATAAAGTTGTTTGCACCGCATACTTCTGTTACTTCTTTTTTGATATGGTACTGTATAGTTCTTTTATTAGATCATGATTCAGAGTTTATAATAGTTTTATTCCTGATATGAGATAACCTCGATGATCTATGCAGCTGACAAATTTGACCCTTCGGAGGACACAGCCATGTGATTTTACAATGAGAGAGTTTGGTTTTATTCTCTGCATCGCTACCCTTGTTGTTTATACAACAACACTACAGCATACCTAAGAATTTCCAGTGTAAAGGAGTGTTACGCAACATTGATTGATTGATAACAAAGTGCCAAGTTTTAAAAAGTGACATGAATGTTAAACCCAGCTATCAGTGTGTTGTTTTCATAGTGATAGTGAATGTCTAATGGAAAGATGTTTGATCAGGTTCATTTATTATCAGTTTATTAAACATTGTGGTTTAACTCTGATCAGACATGCTTTTCCCAGAGTTTATTAGATTATGTCTTATTCTTAGTCTTAAATTATAAAGTATTCGTTTTATAAGAAATCATTGATCCTTACTAATATGTAAAACAACTCAAGCTAAAACTCAAGCAGAGCATTTTAAGAAACAAATCAGATTTTTCAAGAAATATTTTTTATTGAAAACTTTTTATTGAATTAGCTTTGATATAGCTATAATTTATTTTTACATTTTATTTAAGTAAACATTTAAATATAAGTGCTGGTAACTAATTAAATCTAAAACATCATACTTAGCTATTAGATGTAGGGAAGCACCTTCATATCACCTATTTAACATTGCATATTGGTTTTATAGCTCTGCAATCACAGTCATTTCAGTTCACAAGCGTCTGTTATTTGCATGCGTTTTGAAGTCCTGAAAGCTTAAACTTTTAAGGGGATTTTACAGTCACACACAGATTAAGTAATAAAGTTTTGTTTTGCATGCTATTGCTATAAAACTGCCAAATATACATAAGCAAAAATACCCAAGGTTCACATAAACGCAGTCAATTATGGGAATGTAAACATTCAGATGTGTATTAGTATATTGGAAAGGGCAATGTTAGGCAAGCTATTGATTTTTTCTTTAATTTTGATTATTTTATGGCGTAACCATTAAGTTTATTTAAAAATAATATTACATTTTAATAATAATGTCAGCTCAAAAAAATGCTATGGGTTAAATTAACCCAGAAAATGTTTATATTTGATCCAGCATTTTGGTTTAAAACAACCCAGCATAGGTTTATTGAGGAGCTCAGATGCAAAAGCCGCTAAACTCACCTCCGTCAAAAATGAAATGATGATATTAACCGAATGGTATCGTCAGGTATTATACGTTCATCAAATAGTTTCGCTTCAAATCCACTTAATCCCAGCCTCGGGTCATTCAGAAACAACGGTTTGTTGGCCCAAACCTTTAAGAGTCTGATAAAAACATGTCAAATGCTTGTTAACCCAACGGGTTGAGTTTGTCCTTTTAATTGAAACTAGTCATTCTTTTATTTCATTCTAACCTATATTGTTTTTAGCTGAGAATGAAAAAAAATATTCCCATAATATGAGAAAATATATCAATATAAACACACACACACACACACACACACACACACTTTAATATGCTGTTAAACTCCAACTCAATGTACAGCCAGAAATTAAGCTTTTGTTTTTTGCACAGGCCTACTAAAGGGTTAATGGGGCCACATGGTGATTAAAGGACAAGTTCGGTATTTTACACTTAAAGCGCTGTTTTCAGATTGTTTATGATGAAATAGAACAGTTTTGACTGAAATTTGGAAATATGATGCTGGCCCGAGAATTTTCTGGTGTTTTTTCTATCACCTCCCACCTCTACAATGGGTGCACTGGAACAATTCCTTCCAAAATGCACCAAACTTTCGTCTACAAAGTCGTGAAACTCATTGTGTGGTCAGGGGCGTTCAACGATATGCTCACACAAAAATCGCCGCAAAAGATGCCTTCCAACAGGTGTTTTAGCATTCGTTGTAAACTTGTGGACCTATTTTTCCAAACACCTCACACCCGTACATTCTTTTGCTGAGAGCTTGAATAATAAACACTCCAGCCCAGTTGGTGGCGCTAATCCACCCTTGCCAAATGCAAGAATAGAAACAAAGTTCCCTGCGCGGAGTAATACCTCACAGTACATCTAATACAAGTCAATGGAGTTGGACAAAAACTACGATAAAACCTGTTGGAAAGCATATTTTGCAGCGATTTTTGTGTGAGCATCTCAGTGAACACCCCTGACCACTCGGTGAGTTTCACGTCTTTGTAAACTAAAGTTTAATGCATTTTAGGAAGGATTGTTCCAGTGCACCTATGCACCCATTGTAGAGGTGGGAGGGGAAACAACAAACACCTGCAAATTCTCGGGCCAGCATCATATGTCCAAATTTCAGTCAAAACCGTTCTATTTCATTATAAACAATCTGAAAACAGGGCTTTAAGTGTAAAATAAAGCAATAAACCCCAAGAAGCAGTGGGCTACCAGTGCACCCCACAACAGCCAAGGGGCGTTGTTAGGCACGACGCGAAGCGGAGTGCCCAAAACCCCCTTAGCCGTTATAAAATGCACTGGTAACCCACTGCTTCGCGGGGCTTATTGCGTTTATAAAACGGTTGCTTCAAATTATGTATAGCAGGATTTCATATAATAAAACACAGCAAATAAGTTGTAATTATATTAGTACAGATATTAGTCTTCCGCCAAACAAAGTAGTTCCTCAGACTCAAGTGTGTCTGCAACAGAGCGGTTCCCAAGCAAAACAGACGGAGCAAAGACACAATGAAAATATGATTCATTAAGACTGTGGTGTTTATTTTCATAAATTAACATTCATCTAATTTATACATTAACATTTATACCGTGCAACTGTTGACGTGTGGATCAAATATGCTTGGAAGCATGCTTAACACTCCCTGCCAGCATTTTTTAAAAGAGTTGCCACCCAGCTTTAGTTAAACATTAATGCCTTCCAGAAAAATGTTCTTCTTTAGATATATAAACATACAATATATCAAATGAAAGAACAGACCCTCTGCTTTCAAACAACAAAATAAAAACGTTTCACCCTACCTTCAATTGTTCTTTTATCCTCTCAAATTTTGAGCAAAATGTTGGGATAATTCCATTTCTGTGAATGACTTTTGTTAGAGATCCGATTCAGATCGCTGATCAAAAAATACACTTGAGTTTTAAAGTGTTGAGTGAAAGCATCAGTGTTTATGTTGTTGTGTAAGATCGCCACCCAGTGGATAATATACGGTACAACTACTCCTCACGGAAGCATTAATCAAGAAGAAAACTCAACAATATTTATTGACACTTATCTGGATATCGCCATTAATTGTTCAATTGTTGAGGATTATAATTAATACAATATAATATAATTAGCCCACCCAATAAATCAAAATTGACAACAAAATCCGACATTTTGACAGTTATTTTCTACAGTACACAACAACAGTGGCGCAGTGATACAAGCTATGTAATACGGTTTGAGCCGTGGGTTTACTGGTGAGTTTTATCACAGCTGAGAACGCGTTTCAACCAATCAGAATGAAGAACCAGAACTGGCCGTTTTATAATACCCAACTTGTCTTTTAACGCACTGTCCACACATCGTACGTGAATGTACAGAAGAGATATAATTTCTGCGTCAACAGCCTGTGCAGTGGTATGCAAACCCACGCTGACTGACAAGGGAAAACATACTGTCACACCAAGCAGACCATTTGATGGTCCTCCAGCTTTTTGCAGTTGCAAATATTTTGTATGCTTTGCATATTTACGAATAAACATTGCAGAACATTGAATTGTGGCGAAATGCATTCATTTGCATAAATGTGGTACCAATATGTACCTTTTGAGATACTAATCGGCTCTTTAGGTGTACTTTTTGGGTGTACAGTGACAGCTATAGGGACCATTTTTTGACCATTTTCTCTGACAGTGTATAAAGAAGAATTATGTGTTTAATTAAGAAAATGTTATGGACCTCTGAAAGCCTTGGTTTTAAAAGTGCCTTCCAGCAAAAATTTGTACAGCAAGTCTTTTCTTGCAGATTGTACGTTTGTGTTAGTTAATTTTTCTTAAAATTGTTTCTTATGGATGAAAAGACCTCAGGTGGCCTTTAATAGTTGCATTGTTTCAGGAGCTTGGCCTGTGAGCGGGACACAAATACCCAAATTATTACCAGTCCACTGTTTCTTAAAGGAATAGTCTTCCCTTTTGCCATATTAAACTATGTTATAACCTCAACTTAGACGAATTAATACATATCTATCTTTTTTCAATGCATGCACTGTACAACGCGTGGTGAATGTGTTAGCATTTAGCCTAGCCCCATTCATTCCTATGGTACCAAACAGGGAAGCCACCAAACACTTCTGTGTTTTCCCTATTTTAAGACTGTTACATGAGGAGTTATACCAGTAAGTATGGTGCCACAAAATAAAACTTTTTTTGGTACCATAGGAATGAATGCGGCTAGGCTAAATGCTAACACATTCACAACGCGCTGTACATTGCACGCATTGAAAAAAGATAGGTATGTATTAATTCATCTAGGTTGAGGTAATAACATAGTTTAATATGGCAAAAGGGTGGACTATTCCTTTAAGTTATATAGCATCTGCTTAACATTTTCTGCTAACGTGGCTAGTTTAGACCAATTCAGTTACATTTCAGATTTATTTCACAATTTTGCATGGTTGCAAAGCAGCTACTGTTAGAGAACAAACGGTAGAGACATACAAAATAAAAAGTAAGGAAAAAACAAATCATGAAAAACTTGAAAATTAGGATATATATAAGACATGGTGTTATTGCGAATCTTTCATAAGATATACATCAGCGTAAAAAATGTCTGTAGGATTGCAAGCAGACCACTAAATTCTTACCACTAACAGCAAATTTGTGTCTTAACATGTGATCATATCTCATAGTATGTGAAATAAAGAGAACAAATTTAAATCACGATGCACACTGATAGATCATAAAGTTACATAAGAATTTAAAATAGCAATTTAAAGGAAATAAATGTAATTTCATAAAAATTCAAATCAGTTTACAAAGGGATTAAAGTGTAGTCAGTGTGAAGCAGCAAAGTGCTCATTCAGTAAAAGCAGAGTAAAAGGAAAACACCACAGTTTTTCAATATTTTACTATGTTCTTCCCTCAACTTAGACAAATGAATACAAACTTATCTTTTTTCAATGCATACACTTAATCTTTGTACAGCGTGTCATGAATATGTTAGCATTTAGCATAGCCCCATTCATTCCTTAGGATCCAAACACTTCCATGTTTTCCCTATTTAAAGACTCAGGTGGCATTTAGCACTTAGTTTGCAGCACTTCGACCTCGGTACGCAGTAACATCATCACTCCTGACTATTCCCACTCTTGCTCAAACTTCCCTCAATATTACTGCACGCGAAACTAAGTGCTTCCGCCATACAATATACTTCTCATTTTTAGCACTTAAAAAAATTGTCTTTTTTATTTTGTTCCTCCATACTTACTCGTGTAACTACTCATGTAACAGTCTTTAAATAGGGAAACATGGACGTGTTTGGTGGCTTCTAAATTCATCCCTGTTTGGATCCTAAGGAATGATTGGGGCTAGGCTAAATGCTATTCATGACGTGCTGTACAAAGAATGTATTAATTTGTCTAAGAACATAGTAAAATATAAAAAACGGTGGTGTTTTCCTTTAAACAGATGTGTTTTTAATGTAGATTTAAAAGTGTTTACTGTTGAAGCACATTTGATCTCTTCTGTAAGCTGATTCCAGCTATGGGTGGCATAATAGCTAAATGCAGCTTCACTTTCTGTTTTAAGTGAACTGGTTTAACCCTTGGTATTTCTCACTGATTTGATCCTAATGATCTGAGTAATCTGTAAGGTTTATTTTCAGTTAGCATGTCTGCAATGTATTTATGTCCTAAGCCATTGAGTGATTTATAAACAAGTAGTAACACTTTAAAAAAATTTCTAAATGTAACTAGAAGCCACTTTCTTAAAAAAATCCTGATAATTTACTCACCTCCATGTCATCCAAGATGTTAATGTCTTTCTTTGTTCAGTCGAGAAAAGTTTTTTGTGGAAAAAATCCATGATTTTTCTCTATTTAGTGACCTCAACAGTTCACAGTTTCAATGCAGCTTCAAAGGGCTCTAAACGATCCCAACCGAGTAGGGGTGCAATGGTTCTGGGTAAAGAATAGTACCACCCCGTTTTCCTCCCACTGTTTGGCACGAACGTGCATCACGGTGCATCGTGTTTGATTCGACCACGCATTTCTAATATAGCTAAAAACAACGCATAGAACCGCTAATGTATGGTTCTGAATAAGCTCTGCGTGTGTTTACGTGAGAGTACCTCTCCAATCAACTCGAAGTATGCAAATCTGTTGCCAACCTCATAGTTCCTCCTCACGTGTTGGTGTGTGTACGTGTGTTGCGGACCATTTAGCGCGGCAAGATCATTTAAGTCTACTGTAGAAAGAAAACGTGGACAAAACTGTGAAATTTGCTTGGTGCGGGTGCCGTATTCTCAAGGCAATGCATAGATATATACACTAGATGTCACCTTGGGGTTCTAAGCATGCGTCAAAACCGCCGCCATCTTGAAACAGGGGTCTTGTCATAGGAAGTAGCCATAGATATGTACACTAGATGTCGCCTTGGCTACGGCAGTTCATTGGACCGAATGCGTCAAACAGAGCCGCCATCTTGAAACAGGGTAATCCCGCATCAGCGTCATTGTAGGCAATCGTGTAACAGAAATAAAACCACCATAAATCGTCATGAACACGATTTTCTTGGTTTTCGTTGGGTTCGTTTCAACAATCAGATATGTATTTAGCATTTAGTACAGGTAAAAAAAAAAGTTTAGATTTTATGAAAATGTACTTTTTCTAACTGTAATGCATAGTGCTAGTAGCCCTTTCATCCATGCGCAGCACAAAAGTCCGCCATCGTTCATGAATTCGAAGTACAGGCGGAGATAGCAGCTTTACCTAGATACTTCCTATGACAAGACTCCTGTTCTAAGATGGCCGCGGTTTTGACGCATGCTCAGAGCCCCAAGGCGACATCTATCTATGGGAAGTAGCTAGGTAAAGCTGCTATCTCCGCCTGTACTTCGAATTCATGGATAATGCCGGACTTTTGTGCTGCGTATGGATGTTAGGCCTACTAGAACTCTGCATTATAGTTAGAAAACGTAGATTTTCATAATATCAAAACTTTAGTTTTTTTCTGGACTCAATGCTAAATACATGTCTGACTGTTGAAACGAACCGAAGGAAAACCAAGAAAATCGCATTCATGACGATTTTATTTCCGTTACACCATTGCCTACAATGACGCTGATGCGGGATTCCCCTGTTTCAAGATGGCGGCTCTAGCTGACGCATTCAGTCCAATGAACTGCCGTAGCCAAGGTGACATCTAGTGTACATATCTATGAAGGCAATGCATCTAATATGACGAGTTGCTTGCGCCGTCATCACCAGGGTGTTGTTGATAGCACGCGGTCGCAGCTGAGACGAAACAGCACACATTGCCTTCTGTGTTTAAATGTTAACAAACCGATTTTCTTGCGAAAAACTTGAAGATGGTTAAAAACTGCTTAGGTTTTTATTTTTGTAAAGAAGCCTGTTGTGACCAAAGTGTTGGGTAAAGAAATGTATTTTCTTTGAATTTGAAAGTAGCCTTTTTGTCCCCGTAAACAAACACACACCGAACGTACCGAAACCGTGACCCCAAAACCATGACAAACACCGAACCATGAGTAATTTGAACCGTTGCACCCCTACAACTGAGACATAAGGGTCTTATCTAGCGAAACGATTGTCGTGTTCTGCCAAAAAAAAGTACTTCTTGTCTTGCACTAGCCGTGTGGCGCACCAGCGTGACCTTACATATTACGTAATAACGTCGAAAGGTCACACATTAGTTATGTAAAACGCACACTTGCGGACCATTTTAAACAATAAAGTGACACGAAAACAATTATTATCAATTAATATCAAGTTGTATTAGTATCAAACAACGTCAGAACGCTCCTCTTTCTCCACACTTGTAAAAACTGGGGTGGTAGTTTCGCATACGTCATGCGTGACCTTTTGAGTTGATTATGTAATGTGTAAGGTCATGATGGCGCTTCACACTGATGAGAAGCAAGACGAGAAGTTTGGCAATCGTTTGGCTAGATAAGACCCTTATGCCTCGGTTGGGATCGTTTAGAGCTGCATTGAAACTGTAAACTGTTGAGGTCCATTAAAGTCCACTATATCGAAAAAAATCCTGAAATGTTTTCCTCAAACAATTTTATTTGCTCTGGAAAACTCTGTTTAGGTCAGACCCTAAAAATACTGATTTTTGACTTTGTTTTGTCTATTTAGACCCCTAAAATCAAGGTATGTGTTTCCAAATTTAATAACTTTAGGAAGTTTTGGTGCATCCAACTGTTAATTTCATCAATGTACTGGCATAGGGAGTCAATGGGGTTGTAGTCATTGGGTAATAGGGCTAAGTACTGTATATCTGGGTGTCATCTACATAGCTGTGGTAAACAATTTGTTTCTTTTTCATTATTTGCCCTTTTTACAATTATAGTAGGTGACAGTGCTACCCACCTTATTACTAAAAGCAACATTAGGTGGCCACCTCACATGTCCAGATGTCCACTTCAAGATTTGGATTGTAGTAACAGCAGTGCACGGCAGAAGAAATTTGTTTTATATAGTCTTTATAATTTGAATGTTTGAATGTTAAATTGAAATCTTTACTTCAGAAAATCTTTAGTGCTTTAAATGTTGTTTTAATGATCTCAACAGCCGATGATTCACCAAAGAAATATTACATGGTGGATACAATACTGTAGTTTAATTCTATGCAAGATCATTGCTTTAAATAGAAAGGGGAAATGTCTTACCGTTCAAAAGTTAATAAGTTATATGGTCAGTTTTTGGCTGGTTATGGTTCAGTGATTTTTTCTTTACATTTAAGTTTTGGTTATTACCCTGCTACACAGCTTTATCAGACCAGACCTATGCTCTGTCCCAATCGAGAACTTTAGATGCATCAGATTAAATGCACTTTTCTCATTTTTCCCTCAGAATGGCCATAGCGAATCTGTGCGCAAAACCGTGAGAAGACAGATTCAGAGCACCAGCCAGTTTGAATCTCAAATGCAGATGCAGACAGCATTCAATGGCATAAAGCCCAGTGGCAGCGATCCCACCTTAAATCACGCCGCCACCGTAATGAGGGGCAACCTATCACGTGCCGCAACCTATCATGTGAAATCTGCCAGCTCATCACAGTCGATGACGAAACCCAGGAGCAAATCAGAAGCGTTGAGGTAAGCGTTCAAAAAATGCCTATGAGGAAAAACATCTTGGCTCCGTCTAAGTTCACATAATTATACTATGTACTAAAAGCGTCATTGCCAATAGGGAAAGCCTGTACTTTGTTGCAGTGAGAAAAGTGTAACCAGCTTATGCTTTAGCAACTGTCTATGAAATGTGATAACCTGTTAGGTCTATTTAAAATCTAGTGTGGCAGATTTTGTAATGTTTCCAACAAGATTTTGTGAGACTGTTGGTGGTGGACCTCTTTGCTAGCTGACATCATTCACATATTCATGGAGTCACAATATTTGCATGTCTGTCTTACAGATATTTTGCATCTCGTACTGTATTGTAATACATCTGAATGTCCAAAAAAGCTGTTCTCATTTCCATTTTCTGTTCTCAAACAATCAAAAGCAAGGATGAAATAGTGACTAAACTTGACTCATTAATAATGTTACTACATGTTACTTAGCAGTCACTTTCACTGAACTGCTACAATCCTGATTTATAACCAGTTATGTCATCTGACAAAATTACCTACACGTTTCGGAGCAGCTATTTTTATTTTGTCTACGTTACTTCCCTATTTGTTTCTCTTACAGCCTCTGTCTGTGTAACACATGATGCACATATTTACAGACAAGCTGTGTTCATGTTCATATGTTTAAACAGTCAAATTAAATTGTCTACATTTTAAACAAAGGAGGAGCAGACAATATACAGTGACAATGTCGAATTTGATGAAAAAGGTGCAAGAAATGTCTGTTTTTTAATTTAAACTGCAAGTAATCGCAAGTGAAATTTACCCAAGTTTTACATGGCATTGACAACACTTTTAGTTTGCAGTTCTGTTTTAGTAATATTATTGACAACATTTGGTGAATTTGCAATAAAAATCGCATTTTATACCCGAACCCTAAAACTGTGGTTGTCACTTAAAGTTGCCAAGTAACAACATTCATGTATCCCAACCTGATCTGGTGCGACACAGGGCTACTGCAAGACGAGAAGTTGTACTTTTTTGGCAAAAAACTACGATAGTTTCGGTAGATAAGACCCTTATGCCTCGGTTGTAGGGGTGCAAAGGTTAAAATTACTCATGGTTCGGTGTTTGTTGTGGTTTTAGGGTCACGGTTTCAGTACAATCTGATCTCCATCATGGAATATTTAGCTAATTTTTCCGTGGCCCTACCACGGACTTTCTTTTCCGTGGCATTCTCACGTATTGGTTACTCAACTGTTTTGTCCTATTTTCTTACCATTGTCGCTTCGGTTTAGGGTTAGATTTGCATAAAATGACATCCTTACCCAAACCCAACTCTTAACCCCAACGCCAGGCGACAATTGTTTAAAGTTTAGAAAATATAAAAAAACAAATCAGAAAAAATAGTATAAACCAATACTTAAAGTGACATACTAACGCAAACACCAAATCTAGCCCTAAACCCAAGTGACAATGACTTGAAAATAGGAAAAAGCAGTTGAGTCTTTTCCTGGGCATTCTCACGGATTGGTTTAAGTCCGTGGTAGGGCCACGAAAAAATGCGGAGATCCGTGAGAATGCCACAGGAACAGGAGCAAAAAATTCTGCGACTATCCCACGGAACTTTGTGAGATCACGTTGCGTATCTACACAAGCAGTTGTTCAAGCAAATTGGCTTTGGGAGACTTTTATCTTGAATACTATTTATAAGGCTGGCTTTACACTGCAAGTCTTGATGCCCAATTCTGATTTGTGCCCTGCATCTGATTTTTTGGACGACCCGCTTACATCATCTTTTAAAAGCGACTTGTATCTGATATCTGCATTTACACTAAACACTTGGCAAACAATTCAGGACACCTTAAACCACAGATAAAGTAAAATGTCACGATATGCAATACACAGACGATTATAAGAAGATTATAAAGATAATAAATTTTTCTGTAGCAAAATGTACAACTTCAACATTACTCCACTAAATGGAGCTGTCGACCTCCATTGCGCTGCTAAGAAGAGTCATGTGATCGCGGGTGGTGTCCACCTGAGTTATTTGCCAGCGTCGCATTTTCAGTGACGCATGACACATCTTGATGGGAATATCTGATGTGTCCGCTTACATTGCGGACGCGAATGCATGTATCTGATTCATATCCGATTGATTTCCACACATGAATATGGCCTGAGACCAATCAGATCATATTGAAATATATGCGCTTTTTTGCCTTCGTACACGTTTGCGGAATTGAGTCACTTTTAACATGCAGTTTATACAGGCAATAGTAGGCATTCACATTTGCATGTCACTTCTTCACAATTCAGTTTCTCTTTGTATGTGACATTAATTGTGTTCCATGTATTTTTTGATAATATTTCTATTAGCATTCTTTAGGGCTTTACACACTTGAAATAGTTAATCACAAATTTTTCTAAACCCCAGGTAAATGCAATCCTTGGTTTCACACTGCTCCTTCCTAATCGGATGTTACACACTGTACATTACAAAATCCTGGGTTATCGTGTTGTGCATTTTGCATATTTACAGTAACGACTGGAAAAATACAGCAGCATCCAACAGTGAAGTCACTGTGACTTTACACAGACTCTGTTCAGTTCTGTTTTTAACCATTAACTATTTAACCCCATTGTTTCACTACACACATTCTGCCCGCAATGCAGTTTTAACACGGTTTCTAAATTATAAGTGTGAAAAGTTTGACAAACTCATTGATGTCATTAAATCTCTTTGTTCTCCATTTAGTACAAATGATCTCACAGCAGCTTTTGCTGGCATGACTCTGAAGGAAGCGGTGGAGTGCCTCAAACACTCAGACGACATATATCAGTTGCGTGGAGCATCATTCATACAGCATCACACCTTCACAGAGGACAGTGCCAAAAATGAGGTCAGTTGAAATGTACAAAAATTACAAAAACTACCTCCATATATATGGAGGAATCGCAAACAACTTTGTCCCGGTCCGCAAACAATGGCCCTGTCCCAAATGGCGCACTTCATGTGGACTTTCGGTCTCATGGCCTTAAATTGCGCGTGCTCGTTTGGTCTACGAGTCCGTAGGGTGTCCCATCTGTCATTTTCACGCTCCGAAGTGTGCTCATCAGCACCCCCTTTGCACCCTTGATGCGGTCTTCAGCGAAGTCCACACTGCTCCACTCCAGTTTTAGACACGCACTCACAAACTTCCCTAAACACTTTCCCTCGGGGGAATCCCTGTCACCATTTTGAAGTGCGTTCCACTTTGTCAAGTGAACAGGGGAAGTTTATATGGACAGACCCTCGCTCCCTTGTTTTTGACGGAGAGAGCGAGCCTACTTCATATGTACACTTCAGGCAGCTGTCCCGGTTTAAGGCCACGAGACCGAAAGTCCACATGAAGTGCGCCATTTGGGACAGGGCCATAGTTTGCGGACCGTGACAAAGTTGCGGTCCGCATTACTTTGTCCTGGTCCGCAAACTATGGCCCTGTCCCAAATGGAGCACTTCATGTGGACTTTCGGTGTCGTGGCCTTAAATTGCGCGTGTTCTTTTAGTCTACAGGTCCGTAGGGTGTCCCATCTGTCATTTTCACGCTCCGAAGTGTGAGCATTAGCACCCTCTTTGCACACTTGATGCGGTCTTCAGCGAAGTCCACACTGCAGCAGGCTTCATGCACTTAACCAACCCAGAAGTCCTTGCAAAAGAGCAATCAGACCAATCAGACGATGGAAAGGAGGAGTTCACACTGATAGGCAACTTTTCTTTCTGGTTCCGGCGTGATGCATGAGTCTGTCCCAAAATACAACTCCGGTGAGCCCTCTTGCCTGTGTTCCAGTTTGTTTTTTATGACCTTCCCTTGCTAACTTTCCTCATTCCCATTCACTTGGATGTACGTCATTGCTTACATTGTACGAGTGCCCACTACAGCTGGAACACTTGAAGTAGGTTCAAATGGATTGCCCTAAGCCCTTGATCACACAGAAAGTGGAGACCGTCCCCGCCATGAATTGAAACGTGCAAAGTGCGAGTTGCTGAAGTGACGTCACAATCGTGTTGCTTTGTGGTATATGGAGCTGCCTGAAGTGTACATATGAAGTAGACTCGCTCTCTCGGTCAAAAACAAGGGAGCGAGGGTCTGTCCATATAAACTTCCCTTGTGACAGGGATTCCCTCGAGGGGAAGTGTTTTGGGGAAGTTTGCGAGTGTGTGTCTAAAACTGGAGTGGAATGCAGCCTTGGACTCGCGTCAAGGGTCCCTAAGGTCTGCACTACATGATGTCATCAAAGTGTGGACTCTTAGGAGATCCACAAGTATGGAGTGAGCCATTTGGGCCAAAGTCTCACAACCAAACGCATGCAAGAAGTCACGCAAGGAAACAACGCAAGGTCGCGATGCAAGACCGTGGGACTGGGATTATAACTCCTCCCCGAACATCCAGCTGCCCTGTATGTTGCTCTCTCATTGGCTGTAGGTCATCATCGATGTTATTTTCAGTCAGAACACATTTCACAGGGCATGAATTTGAATCGCCGACAAGTCCAGATATCTAGCATGCCAGATATCTTATGGGTGTTTCTGATTTGCTGGGGAATATTGGTGTTTGAAAATTCACATTGTGTGTTTGTCACTCGCGTGCACGAGACGCGAATTGCATTTGATTTCAGGCATATATTGGCGATTTCTTAAAACCTGTCGGCGAGTCAAAATCAAGGCTAAAATCGTGCAGTCTGAAATCAGCAAAAGAGCAAAAACAAGGACAAGAGGGCAGAATCATGACAATAATATGGTGATGATAATGACAAGCCTCCGGTTCTTGTGCTTGCTCTTGGTTTCTTGCTTTTGTTTTCAACACATAAATCCACATTTTCTAAATTAAAGAAGTAAAATCATTACATGATGAAAGTACCAAACACAGACTATGACACAACAGTTTTTCATATAATCTAAGTTCATGAGCGTTTGGCTTCTCTTGAAGGTTTGGCTGTTGGGAGGGATTCCTGCTCTCGTTCAGCTTTTGAAAATTGACAATACTCAGCTGCAACAGACGGCGGCTGCTGCACTACGTAACGTGGTCTTTAAAGACATGAGGAACAAGCGCCAGGTGGAGAGTTGTGGAGGATTAGAAGTCATTAGGAATGTGCTTGCATCCAGTAACGACACGGAAACCCAGAAACACCTCACTGGTAAGACCAAAGTTTGATTCATGTCAATTAAAGATGATTTGTGTAATTCTCAAAAAATATTAGATGGCTGCCGTTATATATATTTTGTTGACATATGAACTCATTTTATTAAATCTATTTATTACCTTAAAATTTTTTTTTTTATTTCTTTGGCTTTTTGTTCTGTTTCTTCTAAACTTTAAAGAAATAATTGGTCATAAGAACATTCACTGAATTGATATTCCAGTGTTCTTGTTGTAAACTACACATTTTATACACTTGAGTATTCCCTGCAAACAGACAGTTTGCATATGGTGTACAATATTCATACGAAATACTGTTGTATTTGGAAGAGCATCACGTTAGCAGCGCAATAAATTTAAATTCCCAGGGAACACAAACTGATATTAAATGTAGTGTAAATCATTTTGGAAAAGTGTGGGAATACTTTGGGATTATACATACTATAACTATATATGTTGTTGCTGTACTGTAGTTATTTTGGAAGAGCATCACATTTGCAGGCAATGCGGATTCAATTTCCTATGGAACACTAATTGATATCAAATGTAGTGTAAGTCGCTTGCAGGAATACTTTGGGAATACTGTGTACAAAATACATACTATATACTAGTGTTTCTGTATTGTAGTTAATTTGGAAGAGCATTGAATTAGCAGCGCAATGAATTTCCCAGGTAACACAAACTGATATTAAATATACTTAAAGTCGCTTTGGGAAAATGTGGAAATACTTTAGGAATATTGTGCACAGTATACATACTATAACTATATATTGCTGTTCCTGCATGTACTTCATTCGGAAGAGCATCGCATTAGCAGCACAATTAATTTGATTTCCCAGGGAACACAAACTGATATTAAATGTACCATAAGTCGCTTTGGGAAACTGGGAATACTTTGGGAATACTGTGTACAGCATACATAAACTATAACTATATATTGTTGTTCTTGTACTGTACTTCATTCGGAGGAGCATCGCATTTGCAGTGCAATAAATTTAAATTCCCAGGGAACACAAACTGATATTAAATGTAGTGTAAGTCATTGTGGAAAAGTGTGGGAATACTTTAGGAATATTGTGTTCAGTATACATACTATAACAATATTATGATGTTCCTGTACTGTAGTTATTTTGGAAGAGCACAGCATCTGCAGGCAATGGATTCAATTTCCTATGGAACACTAATTGATATCAAATGTAGTGCAAGTCGCTTTGGGAAAGTGTAGGAATACTTTGGGAATACTGTGTACAAAATACATACTATATACTGGTGTTTCTGTATTGTACTTCATTTGGAAGAACATTGCATTAGCAGTGCAATGAATTTCCCAGGTAACACAAACTGATATTAAATATACTGTAAGTCGCTTTGGGAAAGTGTGGGAATACTTTAGGAATATTGTGTACAGTATACATACTATAACTTTATATTGCTGTTCCTGTACTGTACTTCATTTGGAAGAACATTGCATTTGCAGTGCAATAAATTTAAATTCCCAGGGAACACAAACTGATATTAAATGTAGTGTAAGTCGTTGTGGAAAAGTGTGGGAATACTTTAGGAATATTGTGTACAGTATACATACAATAACTTTATATTGCTGTTCCTGTACTGTACTTCATTTGGAAGAACATTGCATTTGCAGTGCAATAAATTTAAATTCCCAGGGAACACTAACTGATATTAAATGTAGTGTAAGTCGTTGTGGAAAAGTGTGGGAATACTTTGGGATTATTGTGTACAGTATACATACTATAACTATATATGTTGTTGCTGTACTGTAGTTATTTTGGAAGAGCATCGCATTTGCAGGCAATGGATTCGATTTCCTATGGAACACTAATTGATATCAAATGTAGTGCAAGTCGCTTTGGGAAAATTTAGGAATTCTTTGGGAATACTGTGTACAAAATACATACTATATACTGGTGTTTCTGTATTGTACTTCATTCGGAAAAGCATCGGATTTGCAGTGCAATAAATTTAAATTCCCAGGGCACACAAAGTGATATTAAATGTACTGCAAGTCGCTTTGGGAAAATGTGGAAATACTTTAGGAATATTGGGCACAGTATACATACTATAACTATATATTGCTGTTCCTGCATGTACTTCATTCGGAAGAGCATCGCATTTGCAGTGCAATTGCATTGTTGTTCCTTTTCTTGTCGTTAATTTGGAAGAACATTGCATTAGCAGCGCAATAAATTCAATTTCCTAGGGTACACAAACTGATATTAAGTGTACTGTAAGACACTTTTGGAAAGTGTCTGCCAAATGCAAAAATGTAAACGTACTGCAGGAAGTGGTATAGTGTGATTTTCCATAAATGTGGACATTTGTACAATTGCTCTGTTTGTTTGTATGTCATATGTGACCCTGGCCGACAAAAACAGTCTTAAGTCGCACGGCTGTATTTGTAGCATCAGCCAACAATACATTGTACAGGTTATTGATTTTTCTTTTATGCCAAAAATGATTAGGATATTATGTAAAGTTCACGTTCCATGAAGATATTTTGTAAATTTCTTACTGTAAATATATCAAGACTTCATTTCTGTGAGTGGATGCTTTTGCTAAGGACTTCATTTGAACAACTTTAAAGGCAATTTTCTTAATATTTTGCTTTTTGCACCCTCAGAGTTGTATTTCGGCCAAATATTGTCCTATCCTAACAAACCATACATCAATGATGTATAAATTTCAATTTCAAAAAATTACTTATGACTTGTTTTGTGTCATGTTTTTTGGTCATATTTTTCTTTTTATTTCAAGTGATACTAATTTTGTGCATTTTAGTTTATGGATGAAATGCTATTTTTTTAAAAAATAAACGTGTTATACTTGAACTATATAAGTGTGACGTGATGTCTGTGTTATACTGTAGGTTTGTTGTGGAATCTTTCCTCGGCTGATATTTTGAAGCCAGAGCTCATCAAAACTGTCCTGCCCCAGCTCACAGAAAGCATTGTGGTCCCATACAGCGGGTGGCCTGTCAGCAGCACCGACAGCACTGACAAGCATATCGAACCTGAGGTCTTCGACAACACCACCGGCTGTATAAGGTGAGAGTTGCTAGTTGCCAGCCAATCCTAGCATTGTTGGATCCAAGAATCCTCAGGACACTTTTCTTCTGTGGCACACGGATAGGTGTAAAATAGTCTAATAAAAAATCTATTGAGATTATATCTTACTTAGGTAAATCTTCAGGCTGATGGTAGAAAGTCTGGCCTCCACAGCAGATGGCTTTTACTTAAGAGACCATTACATGTAAAGCAGCCAATCACAGCTGAATGTGAAGTTGATGTTCACATTCAGCTAACAACTGCAAAACTTCTCCGAAGTGTTTCCAGTCTTATAAATAAAAAGTTCAGCCAGCTGTCTGTGGGCATGACGTCTGAGGTTGAGACTTCCTGTTTTATTAAGCCTGGAAAAGTGTCCAAAGTAATTGTTTATTTTGTCAAAATAGTGGGTTTCGATTTGTCAAATGGATTCTTTTTGGCTTTTTATTTGGGCAGTAAGACAGAAAACTGTATGGGAGAGGGAGGCAGGTGAACAGAAGTCAGGAGAAAAAGACAAGCCCAGGACACACAAACTTTAGTTAAACCAAAAGTGCTACTGCACAATGTGTCGTAGGGTAGCACACAAGGATATTGGCACAATGTTTTTTTATATGTTATGTGTGCTTAAAAGACTTGGCATCATTAGCTTGTTCTGTTTTCCAGCTGTTTAGTGAATAGCAAGCAACTTGGAAAGCACCATCCCACCCTTCTTCAGATCGCTCTCCAAAGCCACGCCTCCTCCAAAACACATGAACTTTGCTTTTAGCTATTTCTTGATCCAGATTTTTTGTGCCATGTTTTGTCTGGTCAGAATGATCATACATTTTTGCTTGGTCTGCATGGCGTAGTGGAACCATATCTGCATTTCAAAACTAGCCCAATAATCTTAGCCCAAATACCAAACTTTGCTTTTTTAAAGGGGTCACATCATGAAAATCTGATTTTTTTCTATGTTTAAGTGCTATAATTGGGTCCCCAGTGCTTCTATCAACATAGACATTGTGAAAAAAATCAACTAAGTAATTTAGTTTTGCTACACTATTCTCTGCAAGCATGTGAAAAATAGGTAATTGAAAATTGGCTCCCCTTGTGATGTCAGAAGGGGATCTTATTGTAATAAAACCCTTAATATGCACTATCCAACCACGGCACTGACATTTAATGCAAAGAGAGAGAGAAAAAAAATAATTATATTATAAAAATAATTATTAATAGCACAATTGAGTTTCAATTTCAACAAACCACCATCATTGCGATCAGTGTTGGCATTTCATCAGCTCATTTGCATTTTAAAGGACACACCCACAAACAGCACATTTTTGCTCACACCTATAAAGTGGCAATTTTAACATGCTGTAATAAATGATCTATATTGTATTTTAAGCTAAAACATTACATATGTACTCTGGGGACACTAAAGATTTATTTGACATCTTAAAAAAGTCTTGTGAAATGTCCCCTATAAATAAAATCACATTACCTTTCAATTGACAGCTGACTGATTTAACCTGTAGAAAACACGACCAGCGGCAACAGCTAAAAAGTAGTCCAGTTTTGCGGGAAAACCGAAAACTTGACAACACTGCTGATGCACATATGTATGCAAAAACATAGTTTGACGGGAAAGTAAGATGTCCATTTCAGCCAAATGCAACAATTGGGGAACATTTTATTGTCTTTCCCTTTCTAGACGGATATATATATATATATATTATAATTTTTTTTTTTTTTTTCTATAAATGTAAACCACTTAGTGATTGGTATTAGGATGTGAAAAGATTTTCAACCAGCACCACAAAAAGTGTTTCTGGACAAAATTGTTTACCTTGCCCTTAAATGCTCATTTGTTATTCTCATTGTTTAAGTCGCTTTGGATGAAACAACTGCTAAAAAACGTAACATAATATAAATGTGATGAACCGGATATTGTGCAAAAAACTTCCAAGCGGTGTAAAAATTTCTCAACTGGCTTCTTTAGGAATAAGAAGCAAGTTACTACGTTGGGCTTACAACAATGATTTCAAAGGTTGGAAAGTTATTAAAGGGTTTTGCTAGAGGCGTTTGGCAGAAAATTGGATATCCTGTTTCTTGATGAAGTTCTTGGTTCAATACATGTTCAGTCTTATCAAGTGCATTGTGGCATATTGTTGATTACCAAAACATATCATTTGAACTTTAAAGTCTGTTGTTTTGCTTTTACAGAAACCTTAGCTGTGCAGATATGGAGGAAGGATATCGATGAGAGACTGCCCAGGCCTGATCGACTCTCTTATGACATACGTTCAGTCCCAGGTGGAAAGATACCAGCACGACGACAAGGTTATCATGCCATTCTTCTTTGTTTATTTTGCAGTCATCTCTAGGAACAGATGGGTGTTCCTTTAATTACCTGGGGTTTCTTTATTATTCTTTTTGATCTAAAAACTAACATGTGTGACACTGGAACACAAAACCAGTCATAAGGGTTTCAATTGAGATTTACAAATTATCTGAAAGCTGAATAAAGCAACTTTCTATTGATGTAGGGTTTGTAAGGATAGGACAATATTTGGTCGAGATACAAGTATTGAAAATCTGGAATTTGGGGATGCAAACGATCAAAATATTGCGAAAATCGAAAATTGCCCTTAAAGTTGTCTAAATGGAGTCTTTAGCAACACATATTACTAATATATATATTTATATATATATATATATATATATATATATATATATATATATATATATATATATATATATATATATATATATATATATATATTTTTGCATATTATATATATATATATATATATATATATATATATATATATATATATATATATATATATATATATATATATATATATATATATATATATATATATAATATGCAAAAATAAATCAAACTGCAGTTAGTTTGTTTTGATTTAAGCCTACATAAGTCAAAAATACAGCAAAGTAGCACAATAAAACACAATAAAGGCATGATGACATAATAAACATGTTTTGACAACAATTTAAAAACGGAGTACAACTCTTCATATATTTATAGTTGGAAATTTACTAAATATCTTCATAGAACAAGATCTTTATTTACCAGTAATATCCTAATGATTTTTGGCCTTAAAAAAGAAATTGATTATTTTGACCCATACTATATATGTATTTTTGGTCATTACCACTAATATACTCGTATGACTGGGTTTGTTGTCCAGGGTCGCACTTTTTTTGCTACTTTTCTCCAACCTTGCTCCTGGTGATCTCCAGCCCTGCAGATTTTAGCTCCAACCCCTTTCAAACACAGCTAAAGCAGCTAATCAAGGTGTTCAGGGGTGCTTGAGAATTACAGACAGGTGTGTTGGAGCTGGCCCTGTCCCAAATGGTGCACTTGATGTGGACTTTCGTTCTCGTGGCCTTAAATTGCACATGCTCGCTTAGTCCATGAGTCCGTAGGGTGTCCCATCTGTCATTTTTACGCTCCGAAGTGTGCCCCTTTACACCCTTGATGCGGTCTTCAGCAAAGCCCGCACTGCAGTAGGCTTCGTGCACTATACCAACCCAGAAGTCCTTGCGAAAGAGCAATCAGACGACAGAAGTGAGAAGTTCACACTGATGGGCAACTTCTTTTCCTATTTCTGGCGCGACACTCGAGTCTGTCCAAAACTTTGGTGTACCCTCTTGGACTCGCGTCAAGGGTCCCTAGGGTCTGCACTACTTGATGTCATCAAAGTGTGGACTTGTAGAAAGAAGGTCCACAAGTCTGGAGTGTGCAGTTTGGGGCAGGGCCACTGAAGTTTGCAGGACGGTAGCTCACCAGGAGCAGGGTTGAAGACCCTGCTAGACCCACCCAGACATCTGAAACATACAGATCCTAAACATATAACTGCTTTTACATACTATTAAAACAATAAAAATCAAAACAAACATTGCATATATAAGTAACATTTAAAATGTTCAGTATATATTGATATTTATTTTTAACAAAATGCAGTTTAAATCAAAATCTAGTGTACTGTTATACAACATTATGTACAGTTGTGTGAAAAAGTGTTGGCCCTCTTTCTGTCACACTTGAATGTTTCAGATCATGTACCAAATTTAAATATTAATCAGAGGTAACACAAGTAAACACAACATGCTGTTTTTAAATTAATTTTTTTATTATAAAGAGACAACAAAATCCAAACCCACTGTATATATTGCCAAAAATGTAGTGGAACATAGATGTGACCTGAGTGTCCTTCTGTTCTTTTTGCGACGCTGGAAGCAGACGGTGGAAAACTGTGTCTGTGTACTTCATAACTTAAGCTACCAGCTGGAGACGGAGGCTCCGGAGTCTTTTTCTATCCCAGATGAATCCCCAAAAGACACAAGCAAACAGGGCTTATTCAACCCCAAGAACTCCAAGATTCAAAAGGTATGAGCTGTTCCTGTAAAAAAAGACTACAATTGCAGGTCCTAAAACACTACACCGGTCAACTAACTTCAATTTGGTTTTGCTGGTGAACACCATGACACCAGCATGGATATGTACTGTATTGAATTTGTAAAGCAACCCTTTCGGCAAAAGTTTCCATATGTGTTTGGCGGTTCCAAGTTTAAGTGGTTTCATGTTTAATGGAATACACAACCGTTTTTCAATATTTTACTATGTTCTTACCTCAAATTAGACGATTAATACATACATATCTTTTTTCAATGCGTGCACTTAATCTTTGTACAGCGCGTCGTGAATGTGTTAGCATTTAGCCTAGCCCCATTCATACCTTAGGATCCAAACTGGGATGAATATAGAAGCCACCAAACACTTCCATTTTATTAACTATGGCCTTACGCGTTTTTATGAGAGTGTTTTATATCAGGGCCGGGTTTCCCAAAAGCATCGTAAGGCTAAGTAGATAGTAAAAACGATCGTACGAATCATCTTAGAATTACGGGCTGTTTCCCAAAAGCTTCGTAGCTTAAGTTGCACTTGAAAATCATCGTAGATCTACGAGTGGTCTGGAGTAATCGTTCATTCTTAAGTGCATCTTAAGACAACAGAGTTACAAGGTCACCTACAGGACAACCAGCAAATTGCACTCCTGCAATAACGATAATGTAATGTTTTAAATGTTTATTTATTCATTGGTTCTTCTTTGTTTATTTTATATTAAATATATAATATAATATAATATAATATAATATAATATTTAAAATTCAAATGAGAAATCAAAATTAAATGACTAAACATAAATGAATAAAGAAGGAAAACATATTTTGTACAAGTTGGTAAAAGTTTTTTGTATTTTGGTAAAAGTTGGTATAGCAAATTGATAAATGGTTCATACCGATTGCTGCTATAATTCATCTAAACATTATTTTGAAGGGAAATGGCATCTAATTAAAGAAACCAAATAAATATTTACGGTACAATGCAATAATCCATAATAATAAATAAACATAGATAATAAACAACAAATAATAATAATAATCTAAACTATAATATAAAATGCCATTTCGCAGTGGGACGAGTCCTAACTAAATACGGAAAAGAATATTTAATAAATTATTAAAACATTTAAAAAATCATTTAACAATAATGAAAATATATTATTAAAAATATTAGTGCACATCAGCTGAAGATCATTAGCCTAAACAAGCTTCTGCTACAAATTCGAGTCATTCTATTGGTGACATTTCAGCACTTGGATAGCGACTCGTAAGTAGCACTTAAAACCCAGCTGCGAGCGATCGTTTCACATGCATCTTTGGGAAACGCACGTAAATGAACAACGAATGTTCGTTAAGTAGCTCGTAGAAAGCGCTCTTAAGTGCTAAGTTCAATCGTTATCGGGAAACCCAGCCCAGGCTGGAGGCTGACCGTCAGAAAACCCATCGCTTCACCTTGAAAGACATTTAATAACTGTATGGTTTAGTTTTTGATTGATTGAGATGGGTTTTAAAAAGTGGGGCACTATCCCATTATAAGGGGATGTGTACACCAAAGCATTTAAACGAGGCTGAAAATGCTAGGTGGACGCCAACTGTGGCCACTTGCCAGCATTTTTCCAGCTAAGCGCTTTGGTTCCTATGATTGTTCAGTTTTGTGTATCAGTCATTGAACGATGCAACGTTTGGTTGTTGTGATGTTTGTCCCGCCCCTCCTCCACTATGATTGGATGGCAGAGTAAAAAGTGACATTGGTGAGCTGAGCGTTTCACCCAACTTTAAACATTTTTCAACTATGGGCAGTGGGCACCAGTTTGACCTGTAAACAAACAAATAAAAATATTGTTTATGTACTCTTTCATTCTTTTGTGTCTGTTGCTTAAACAAAGCAAAAGCGAAAAATATTATTTAGTGCATCACTAATCACAGTTCTTTTTGTATTAGGACATTTCATTTCCATCAATGGATAAGAAGAAGCCTAAGGGTGTGAGTTGGCTGTACCATATAAAGTCCCTGCAACTGTATTTGACTCTGCTGAGCTCCAGTACGAATGTAGCCACACTGGAGGCGTGCTGTGGAGCTCTACAAAACCTCACTGCTTCCAAGAACACTGTACGTACACACGCATCAACACTGATTTAACTCAATAATGAATCGTTCAAGTACATTTTGAATGGATCTCTGTCCAGGTGTCCACTCTGATGAGTAAGACCATTGTTGAAAAGTTGAATGGCTTGCCTTCCATCTCTCCACTGCTGAATTCGCCAAACCCCAGCCTGCAGAGGACGGCAATGTCCTTGGTGGGAAACATGTCCCGGGTGACAGAACTGCGCGGTGCTTTGGGTAAGATGAGTGCATTTCAATTGAAAGTAAATAAAATGGTTAACCAAAGTTAAACGGCTACAAGTTGAATAAATCTGCACTACACTGTATTTGAAAAACGCAGCATTTAGTCAGTCCCTAAAATGGATGATGTTGTTGTGAACCACAGCCAAGGAAGTTCTCCCACACCTCTCATCGCTCCTCTTATCTGTGGACTCCAAAATGGCCGGTTCTGACTCCACCATCAGCTCAGCGTGTCGTGTGATGCACACACTCATGTTGTCCAAGGCCGAGCTCAGCAAAAAGGTGCTTAGCAGAGATCTGATAGACTCTCTGACACAGCTGAGTAGAAACATGTAAGTATATCAAAGGATATTCATCGCCTGTATGATTTTCCTTTTCCATCGCATAGTACCACACGGTTTGGTTTGGGTCAGCTCTCCTCAAGCTTGGTGAGCTTTTCCATCGAGTTTAGTAACACTTCAGAGTGGGAGGGATTAAAGGCGTGTTGTTATATTTGCGCTGCATACTGCTGTGACGACATAGAAGTGAGTGTTGTACATTCCCAGATATTCATTTATTTATCAGTCTGCCACAAAATGATAATTGACCACCGCAAATAAATGTTTGCACATCGCGTTTATCACTACCGCTGTCTCACATGACAGTTTCTGTACAAACACTGATGGAGTCCGTCAATGTGCTCCGCTGAGCCTCATTTAAGCATAAATGCGGACATGCGCATCGCGAATGTGCCACCACAAACTGCAAGTCTGGAAAAAACTGTTATGGTGTCCCTGATTCTCAACCTGTGGATGTTTTTAATCGCTAAAAGACAGTTTGGGAACTTATAGCAGAGCACAGATGACAACAGGTTTACTTGAGACAGCGCAAGCTAGCATGAAGGTAAAGCTAATTTTTTACATATAGCAATGACGCTGGTAGTGGCGATTTTCTCAGACCAATCAGTGATTTACAGTGTTTTCTAGGGGTGTAACGATATTACAAACCGAACCGAATGATCATGATACACCACCCACTATACGAATCGCGAAACTCCTGTGACGTGTCCCGGTACTCTCACGCCTCCTGCTGCCCATTGTTACGGTTAATGTCATTTATCTCTGACTAACTAATCTATTAATTAAAAAAATATATTTGCACACATTTGATTAAATTGTATTAGTAACGCCTAATAAGAGCTTTTTAAATGCTGTTCTAAATAGTATATTCCAAAGTTACTGTTTTCCAAGTGCGTGTCATGTCATTTGAATTGGGAGTGAGCGCACGTCACAGGATGGCTGCTCCGCCTGAGATTGCAGGGTGGGTACGGATCAACTGCGATCCATTCCAGCACTATATCCTATAGAGTAGTATTACATCCTTCATATCTCCAAAGAGTCTTTAGTTTTATCAAATTTATAAAGAACAGATCAGCTCTCGCGATTGTTTCCGGAGAAGCACAAAATCTCAAAGGCGTCCAGCGGGAGAAGCGAGTCATGAGCAAGCAACACACACAAAACATGATCTCACTATCTCTTAATAACTTATGATTTATTACATGTTCGTGTTGCTTACATTATAAGCACTTACGCGCCGATTACCAAGAAAACACAGACATTTGATGCAGTTTTACTTGCTATTCATGACCCGGTTGGGACTGACCCATTTCAACGAAATCCAGCATTAAACAAACACACACACAACTCCGCTGCTATCCCAGATAAACAAACTACATTCATTGTTTCCTTAAGGCTAGCTTACTTGGAAAGCTAAACAAACTTTCTTCTCCTTACCTCCAAAAACACACTTCTTTTGTGCCATTCTTGACTTTTGATATAAAACAAAAGCTGTCGTGTGCAGTGATGAACAATGCTAATGAGCGTCCTGGTCATTCTGGCTCTCACTTTGATTGACGTGTGGGCGTGCTTTTCCGGGGGAAGTGCCCATAAAAGGAATATGGGGTCAGTGATGCGTAACAGGTACCCATGTTCGAAAAAACTGGTTGGAAAGAGGAGGAGTGAGTTTCACAAATACTTTGTCACACGTTCAACTGCTTTTTTGACACTTTGCATTTGTTTAGCATGAGGATTACAACTCTTAAACTGTGTTAAAAGGGCCAGAATGCATGAATAGCATTAACCCCTTCAGCTTTTGCAGACTGTTTACATTTACTTACAAACGCATGACACACTGCATGAAAGATATTTTTGCGATAGCATAATATTTGCTCTTTACTACTTTTTTGAATGGAAAATACCCAAAAATACAAAAATTTTAATTCCTTAGCAGATACCAAGCTGAGTTTCTCTCTCGCTTGCAGGGTATTCACAGATGGAAGAAGAGCCGCCGGAGTTCTTCTGTACACTATGTGGGGCGAAAAAGACATTCGCAGTATCTTAAAAAAGGTAAGATCACCCTACTGAGATGTACAGCTTAGCAGCTGTGCTGCAATCGTTTCAGCACCGAGTCTATGTGGCATCCATACATAATATCTATGGCTCGAACTGCTTACCACACGTACAGCTGTATTGATGTGATTGGTTACATGTTTGTGACGTTGGAAAA
Organism: Misgurnus anguillicaudatus; assembly: GCF_027580225.2. Classification (NCBI taxonomy): domain Eukaryota; kingdom Metazoa; phylum Chordata; class Actinopteri; order Cypriniformes; family Cobitidae; genus Misgurnus; species Misgurnus anguillicaudatus. The sequence continues at coordinate 7,078,782 of NC_073349.2, forward strand.
CCATGTGGAGGAAATACTCCACAATGGTGTTGAATGATGAATTAAAGCATATTTAAAACACAGCATAGACAAATAAACAACAATACAATCCTGATACTTTAAGAATACACCAAGTGTATGATTACAATAATGTTACAACACTTCACACCCTGATGTCACGTGTCTTTACGGGATATTTACAAAATCTGTGTGAGCACGTATTCCAGAAAATCACTGGCAGTGTGAATGAACATGTCAAATGATCCCATGACAAATCCCGGACACATTATCCATGTATTAATCAAAATCTTTGCGTTATTGATCACACTTCTTTTTAATATGCAAATTTAATGAAACCAGAAACTTGTTTAACCACGATGATTGTTAACGAATTGAGTATCCAAAGGGAGCCAGACATGTCTTTGCGAGTCTTTCGCAAACGAAAGACTCTCTAAGAAGACTTTATTGATTATGTAATCTTACATGTCATTATGTAATGTATTGCTGTTGAGCAATAAAAAAAAACTTGGTTTATTTTTTCTTTATTATATTGTGCCCATCAGCACAGTAGTTAAAATGTGTTGCTGCCGCAGGGAAGAGCGATGGTTTATTTTCATTATTCTTGAGGGATCTATTAAGATAAAAGGAGGAGCAACCTTAGATTTTTAGGGAAAAAAGGGTGTGCAGGTCTGTGCACCCCTGCGTTGGGTTAAAAAACCTCAGGCTGCCATACATCTTTCTTGCCTAGTCATTAACACATCAAAGAAGACTCTCAGAGCACATTTACACCTGGTATTAAGATGCGTTTTGGTCGATATATCAGTTCACACCTGGTGTTTTAATGCATCTCTTTTGTCTGCTTTCGACAGCTTCTGTCCTGATAACTTTAAGTTAATGGTCTTTGAGCGAGGCGTCAAAACATGAGCGGGAGAAATTATGGGTTTAAATTGGCAATAATAACTAATATTATGTCAGAGTCCGCTGTTTGTGTAACACAGCATCTTAAAGGATTAGTCCATTTTCTTGAGCAAGATCTAGATGGTTTGCTCACCACCATGTCATCCGGGGTGTTGATGTCTTTCTTTGTTCAGTCGAGAAGAAGTTGTGTTTTTTGAGGAAAACATTCCAGGGTTTTTCTCATTTTATGGACTTTGTTGGACCCCAATACTTCAACTCTTCAAAATTTCAGTTTCAACGCAGTTTCAAAGGACTCTAAATGATCCCAATCAAGGCATAAGGGTCTTATCTAGCGAAACGATTCTCATTTTGGACAAGAAAAATAAAAAATATGCACAACTTCTCGTATATCTCTGGTCCTGTGAAGCCCCAGCGCGACCTCACGTAATTGCGTAAAGGTCACGTGTTACATATATGAAACGCACATTTGCGGACCATTTTAAACAATAAACTGACACAAAGACATTAATTTGTATCATTTCACATACAACAACATCGGAACGGTCCTCTTTCTCCTTGTAAACACGTTTGGGATCGTTTAGAGTCCTTCGAAACTGCAATTTTAAACTGCATTAAAACTGTTAGGTGTTGGGGTCCATTAAAGTCCATTAAAATGAGAAAAATCCTGGAGTGTTTTCCTCAAAAAGCATAATTTCTTGGCTGAGCGGGGAGGGACATCGGCATTTTGGATGACATGGTGGTGAGTAAATTATCTGGATTTTTTGTAAGAAAATAGAAATCCTTTAGTACCAATTGTAAACAGGCCACACTTGCTTGTACAAACTGTTTTTAACACATACGCACACTTCCAGGCCCTGACTTGTACTTGTACCACGGAAGTGGTTAAATGGAATAAGCAAGGAATCTCGGGAGACGAGTTCTGTCTCTCTGCCGATCGGTATTGAAAGTCAAGGCAGCAACGTTTTACACAGTGCACTCTGGATGTGACCCTCCAACCCCCATTAGAATAACACAGGGGTGTTTCGTCACCTGATCCTAGAAAGATTTATGCTAATGGGGTATCTGAGCAGACATGACCAAAAATAGGTGCATAATAGAGCTGAATGCTTGGTTGTAAGAAATGCAATCGTCTGCTGATATAGTTTACTCAGATTTATTTCGTAACACTTTAACTCTTTCCCCGCCAGCGTTTTTAAAAATGTATTTTTCATAATGTTCAACGCCTTCCAGAAAATGTTCTTCTTAAAATATATAAACATAAAGTATATCAAATGAAAGACCAGACCCTCTGCTTTTAAACAAAAAAACCTGTTTCATTCTACCTTCATTACTCCTTTTCTCACCTCTCAACTAGTGAGTAGGTTTCTTCAAAAACACCAAATTTGGTGAGATAATTCCATTTTTGTGAAGGACTTTTGATAGAGTCAGATGCAGAGCGATCCTCAAAACTTACACGGACATACAGCTGTTTGCCCTAGGGCGATACTTCTGGGTTTTACTAGTTACCTGGTTGATAATAGCGTTATTGCGGAAAGCCGTAAATACTCGCCATTGGCAGGGAAGCGATTTCTCTTAATTGACGAGTTAACTCGTCAATGGCGGGGAAAGAGTTAAAATAGGGTTGTTTTTGTTGCATTAGTTAAAGTCCACTTGTGGTGAAAATCAAGTTTTGTTTTTTATTTTAGTTTTGTTTTATTTATGTCTATGTGGTGTTTTTAGATGCTAATCTCATGTTAATCTTGAGTACCTATAGAGTAGTAGCATCTTATTTTTTGTCCCACTCCTCCACACAGATCTTCTCTAGATCAGTCAGGTTTCTGGCCTGTCGCTAAGAAACAAAGAGTTTGAGCTCCCTCCAAAGATTCTCTATTGGGTTTAGGTCTGGAGACTGGCTAGGCCACGCCAGAACCTTGATATGCTTCTTACAGAGCCACTCCTTGGTTATCCTGGCTGTGTGCTTCGGGTCATTGTCATGTTGGAAGACCCAGCCTCGACCCATCTTCAATGCTCTAACTGAGGGAAGGAGGTTGTTCCCCAAAATCTCACAATTCATGGCCTCGATCTTCTTCTCCTTAATACAGTGCAGTCGCCCTGTCCCATGTGAAGAAAAACACCCCCAAAGCATGATGCTACCACTCCAGTGCTTCACAGTAGGGATGGTGTTCTTGGGATGGTACTCATCATTCTTCTTCCTCCAAACACGTTTAGTGGAATTATGACCAAAAAGTTCTATTTTGGTCTCATCTGACCACATGACTTTCTCCCATGACTCCTCTGGATCATCCAAATGGTCATTGGCAAACTTAAGACGGGCCTGGACATGTGCTGGTTTAAGCAGGGGAACCTTCCGTGCCATGCATGATTTCAAAGCATGAAGTCTTAGTGTATTACCAACAGTAACCTTGAAAACAATGGTCCCAGCTCTTTTCAGGTCATTGACCAGCTCCTCTCTTGTAGTTCTGGGCTAATTTCTCACATTTTTTAGTAACATTGAGACCCCACGAGGTGAGATCTTGCATGGAGCCCCAGTCATGTTTAGCTTCTTCCATTTTCATTGCTCCAACAGCGGACCTTTTTTCACCAAGCTGCTTGACAATTTCCCCGTAGCCCTTTCCAGCCTTGAGGAGGTGTACAATTTTGTCTCTAGTGTCTTTGGACAGCTCTTTTGTCTTGGCCATGTTAGTAGTTGGATTCTTACCGATTGTATGGGATGAACAGGTGTCTTTATGCAGCTAACGACCTCAAACAGGTGCATCTAATTTAGGATAATAAATGGAGTGGAGGTGGACATTTTAAAGGCAGACTAACAGGTCTTTGAGGGTCAGAATTCTAGCAGATAGACAGGTGTTCAAATACTTATTTTCCTCACTGTAACAGAATTAGTATTCGAATAAAACTTTCCAAAAATGTTACGAACCTCGACGAAGTGCATTTGGCACAGAAATACTTCATATTTCCAAATTGTTCTTTGGATTTTTGCCCATGTTTAGCATGACTCTCCAATAATTAATTTCATTAAACGATGAGAACACTCAAAAAGCCATTCTCTGACGCTATGTATGTTTATCTAACTAAGTTCAGGAAGAGCATTTTCATGTAATTCAACCAATCAGCATGATTAGGTCTCAATATATGGCCATCCCTTACCTCTGTCTAGTGACAGGTGTTTTTTGCAGCATCTCTTCTTCACCCCACCACCTCACTCTCTGCTAGTACATCTATCCCAGTTAAAGAGGGGGGAGTACTCTGGGTTCGGGCTAATAGCCCTCCCCTTGGACAGCACGCCAAATATGCTTCATCTCACAACCTTATTGATTACATGTTAATGTGACCTCGCAAAATCTATGGGTGATGCACAATGTCAGTGTATAACGCATGCATGTACTGCTTTTAACTCTTTCCCCGCCGGCGTTTTAAAAAAAGTTGCCAGGCAGCGCCAGCATTTTTCATGATTTTCACAAAAGTTTAATGCCTTCCAGAAAATGTTCTTCTTTGAATATATATACAAGCAATATATCAAATGAAAGAACAGACCCTCTGCTTTCAAACAAAACTTTTTATCACCTCTCAAATATGTGTAGGTTTCTTCAAAAACACCCTATTTTGAGCAAAAAGCTGAGAAAATTCAATTTTTGTCAAGGACTTTTGATAGAGATCAGATGCAGAGCGATCTTTAAAACATACACGGAGTATATGTGAGGCGCTATTTCATTGGCAGGGAAGCGTTTTTTTCCTAATTGACGAGTTATCTCGTCAATGGCGGTGAAAGAGTTAATAATATGCATTGATTACTGACTTTATCAGCACAAAAAGTATTCTTGTCACATTACAAATTGTTACCATTTGATTTTTAAAAATTAAATAGCAAAAAAAAAAGTATTGTTTTATCTATATATGAAGAGTTCAGATGCAAAAACTCAAGTGCATCTAGCATGATTTCTCCTAATGGATTCTGCCTAAAAAACTGTATTTCTGAATTGCCCGCAGGTAAGATTAAACAGATTTCATGCGAAAGTATTTGATGAACATTTAGTTACAATCATTATCTAATTTTTGACAAAGGTGGCGTTTAGCAGCTTATGCATTTGAACTTTTCATATCTTTATCTAATAGCTATAAGATACAAAGAAAATGACAATTTGTCTGTTAGGGGCATTGGTGGTTAAACTAGAGCGTGGGTTGTTAGTAAATACAGTTCAGATTTCAAACGACAGGATATTTCAAAAGTTGCATAGTTTCTTTTTCAACAGCGTTGCACTTGAAAGCTCTGCTGGAATTTGTGCATGAAATTGTTGAAATTGTTGCATCTTACCTGTTCAATACAGTGTTATTGTACAGCAGTTGCTCTGAGCATGCATTTAGACATTTCAAAGATTGGTCAATATGTAAAAGGTAACACGTGTGCTCACTTCAAACCAGCTGTAATTGTGGAAATGCTTATTTATATGCTTTATTTATATTAGTTGTAGTAATGTTTCGCACCACTGAAGAAAAGTTGTTTCACTGCTCAACGCATGCACTGAAGCAAGACAAAGTAATGATTTATTTCCTTCATGCCTGACTTCAGCATAAACCTTGTGAACTCCAGCAGGCGTGTGCAAACATGTGGTTATAAAGCCGAGATTCTGAAGAAAACGGTGATGTTTATTTAATATAGTGATGCATATGTTTTGAATTTCTGTTTATTTACAGCAAGGGATGAACAAGGACACGTTTATAAACGACGTCACGGCTGCATCGTACAAAATAGTAACAAGCAGTCTTCCCCGCTGATCGACATGTTGGTTAGTATTAAGCAACTCGTTTTTAGTATCTTGATGCCCTTAGCTATCTGTTTTAATATGATTTTCAATCTATCTCAGTTTTGCAGATATGGTCTCTGTGAAGCCACAAAGAGAACAGCAGTTTGGATTGCCTACATATACTGTTGGGTATATTTGCTTCTTGCTAGCAAAATCCTTTTAGTGCCTAATGTGCACGTTTACCATGGGAAACAGTTTGTACACTTTGGCCTGCCAAACTTGCACTACTGGTCTTGCAGAACAGTAATTCCTGTCATCTTTTTGTATTGCTTTTCTACGCTGTTATTTAGCAATATTGAAACTTTCTCGAATGCCTAATATTAAGATACATGCTGATTCATGAGTGTTTCTTAATGCCGTATGGCCTGTGTGGTTGTCAGTATCTAAATGTCCCTTCGTGTAACGGTGTTTGAGCACTTGAGCGTCTGAAAAATGTAAATGTTAGGGCTGCAACTAACGATTATTTTATAATCAATTAATTGGCCGATAAATTTTTTTTTTCGATTAATCGACTAATCGGATAAAAACAAAAATGTTAGGGCTGCAACTAACAATTATTTTATAATCAATTAATTGGCCGATTATTTTTTCGATTAATCGACTAATCGGATAAAAACTAAAATGTTAGGGCTGCAACTAACGATTATTTTATAATCAATTAATTTGCAGATTATTATTATTATTTTATTTTTTCGATTAATCGACTAATCGGATAAAAACAAAAATGTTAGGGCTGCAACTAACAATTATTTTATAATCAATTAATTGGCCGATTATTTTTTCGATTAATCGACTAATCGGATAAAAACAAAAATGTTAGGGCTGCAACTAACAATTATTTTATAATCAATTAATCAGTCGATTTTTTTGATTATTCGACTAATCGGATAAAAACAAAAATGTTAGGGCTGCAACTAACGATTATTTTATAATCGATTAATCGGTCGATTATTTTTTTCGATTAATCGACTAATCGGGTAGAAACATAAATATTACTCAATTACATTTTTCAATTTTCATTATAGCTAAATAAAGCACTAAATTAGGGTATTCATGTGTAGAAGTGTACTTTTAAAAGTGCATAGTCACAATTTTTATAATCGATTAATCACCCGATTATTTTTTTATTAATGGACTAATCGGGTAAAAACATAGATATTACTCAATTACATTTTTCAATTCTCATAATAGCTAAATAAAGCACTATATTAGGGTGTTCATGTGTAGAAGTATACTTTAAAAAGTGCAAAGCCACACACTACTACACAGTTCGCCCTCTATGAAGAAACAGCATCTGACTTTAATTATAAGCGCACAGTTAGCGCTGTATGAAGCAGATGCGTGTCAGCACTGTCCGACAGTGATGCGGGAGCATGTGAGGTCAAAGACCAACTTATCAATAAGGAAAATTGTTGACAACGAATTTCATTATCGAATTTAATCGACTAGTTGTTGCAACCCTGGTTTATACGGTCTATAAAAATGAATACTTTTGCCCTCATGAACTGCATCATGTTAGTGCTTTGTTTTGGGTGCAGTTATGGGATGTCATTGTATCCATATGTATGAAAATGCAAATGACACATTATCGTCCATTTCTATTGAGCATTGCTAAAAGTATAAAAGTTCAGTTATAATTTTACTGTAACCTTTCAAACGCACTTTTTTTTGCTTATTGCTTTAGAAGATTTGAAACGTGGGTTAAGTTGCGTGTTGTGCACTTTTTGGAGCTCGAATGTTTAAACCTTTATTGAATTGACAAAACAGCTATAACATTTATCAGAATATTATCGTTCAGACTGCCAGGGACTTTCTCACTGTGTGTATCTCTTTTCTCAATGATCACTGTTGCCGGTCAAGTCGGAAGCTTCTATTGAAATGAATGAGATCATGTCGCTCTGCCACTACTAGTCACTGGCGTCAAGTAAAAACATTTGTTACATTTTCTTTCATGTTCATTTTTGTTCATATGCATTTGTAATGGTTTCTTGTTCAAAACCAAATGCAATGCATTACGTATACTGACTTGCATAGGGGATTCTAGGTACTGTACATAACTTGATTTTTTCTCTTAGAAAGTACTCGATTAAAGGCGGGGTGCACGATTTTTGAAAAAACACTTTGTCAGGCATTAGCAAGGTGCGTGTCTACTAACCGACATCTTTGCTGGGTTGCGTATGTGTGGGTCTATCAAAAAAGGTCCAGATGATAGTTAGGGGTAGGGGCGTGTTTATTTAGGTGATTTCCAATGTCAACATTGGCTTTCAGAGATCATGCACCCCGCCTTTAAGTAGCTTTAAAACAGCAGGTGCATCATGCATTTAGTGCTTGCTCAGTTGACTTAAGATGAGTTTGAAGATGAACGAAAGTTTACTTAATGCATAACTGAACCTACGCAGAGGATCGACTTGCTTTTATGACTGGATGAGGAGAGTGTAAATGTTGAAACTGGGTGTTATTGTGTGTGTGTTTGAACGTGTTAATGTTTACTGTTTTGTTACAATGAAATATCATAAATAACAAAATACTGTTATGTATGAGATTTGGAGATCAGCATAGAGGTAAAGAGTGAAGGTATCATGTAGGTTAAGGGCAGATATTGTATGTTGTGTTCTTGCATGTGCTGTTTTTCACAGCGGGTAAATAATGTGCACTAATTTTTTTTCTGTTGCCTCCTACCTGCACCATATCCACATGGTTAAAAAAAGATCATTTTAATTGTTTGTCAAGTTAACTGGATCAACACAAATCAACTATTTTCATTACAGGTCTATACAATTCATCCAGTTTAAGTTCAGATTAATCTAGTGCAAAATTTGTGTGGAAAAACTTGTAAAGCAATTTGACATTAGTCAATTTAGGGACCATCTCTAAAGTTACACTTGAATATACACATTTTTACTTTTAACAGCATTTAAATAAAATGACTTATAGTCAACAAACAGTCACAAAACAAACTGTACTGTATGCATGTGGTTGTCAACTATAATGGAAACTTTTTAGATTTTTGAAATGTATTAAAATAAACTGTTAAATGCTATTGAAAAAAAAATGTAGCTTTTGAAGTGATCCCTAAATTCACAAACCTCAACCATCCATCATGGGCAATTATTAGCTACAGTTGTGGTGACGGCGAAGACCCCAACTCATATGTATCAGCAGTCAAAATATTATATAGAAGAAATTACATCATGAGATTTGGATTATGTCAGAACTCAGAAAAAAAACTTTTGTTATCTCGAAATCATGAGAAAATAGGTTGTGGCTTAAATCAGGACATTCAAGGGTTTGGACCGCAGCAAACGAACCCGGTGTAAAAATATCCTAAATGATTGTATAGAAATAGTTGCCATATGTTGTTGGTTCGATCTAAAAACATTGTTTTGTTCTTTAGAAAGTTAATAATGTTTTCTCTGTTTTTTTGACCCTTTAATAATATGCAATTATGGAGTTTACTTTTAACTTCTCATCCCCCTTCTGACAACACCTATATGTGGTTTTATTGTACAGTATACTGTGCTTTGCTGTTTACTAAATCTGTCTCATATTGTGTTTTGTAAATATTGTTTGTTTTATGATGCTATGTGCAGCTTACTTTTGCATTGTATTTTTTATCAGACTTAGTGATGTTGAATGGAAAACAGAGACATTTAATTGCAAAACTTACATTTTGTATTAAAATATTAAATGTCTAAGTTGTTCATATTCATTTAAAATAAAAATGCTTTTGCACCTGCTCAGTTTGCAGTTATTCATTCATTACTTATGCTGTGCAGTATAATAAAAATTTTGGCAGAATTGGGTATGCCTGAATTTAATATTCACAAATGAGACAACATTTTTGGAAAATAAAGAGATGTAATATTAATATGTGACCCTGGACCACAAACCCAGTCATAAGTAGCATAGATATATTTGTAGCAGTAGCCAAAAAGACACTGTATGGATCAAAATTATCCTTTTTTTTAATCCCCCCAAAAATCGAAAATTAGGAGTCATCTACCCACATTATTTATGTAATAAATTTATAAAAATGGTCTTATTCTGCAGAAAACTGTGCTTTTCCACAATTTATATATTTAAATAACAAAATTTAATGACCTGCCGGTGGGTCCACAGAGTTTAAGGGTTAAATGTACATTTTAGGTTTACAACATTTTTTACACGTTGATCATAAGCCAAACTACAAGTGTCAAACATTGTTTTTACATAAATCGTGCAGATATATTACAAACGATCCGTTTCCCCAGCACAGGCAGAACTTTTCTTGTTTCTTTCCAAAGGAGACATGTGTCTTAATCTCTTGGTGAGCCTACTGGATGCTTATCTCCTCCACCCTACACAAAAAATGCTAGGCTGTGAGCCAAGAAAAGATCTTATGAGTCATGCAAATTCCCCAATATAAAAGCAAGCTCATGCATTCCTGTCATAGGGAAACCGAGTACTGCACTGCTTATACAAACAACTTTTTAGGTCGTGACTTGTAACAAAGTTCATTTGCATAATTGTGCTCATGTTTTTTGTATTGTAGAAAGTGCAGTATAGTGATTTTTGAATGTTTTAGTCTCTCAGTTTTTACACACGCTGCATTGAGTTCTGCTTTCATTCACACACACTGGGATTAACTTCAAATCAAACTGGTATTTTTCTTTCATTTATTGTAATGCAAGTTTATAAATAGCTACAAATCAACATTTCCCAAACTAGCCTGATTTAAGTTTGTTTCAGGTCTTATAATTGAACTGAATAACTTCGTTGAGCATGCATGTTTTGTTAATGCTATATTGAGTAATGGATAAACAGCATGCTGTCAGATATGAACAGCAGAAATTTATTGCTAAAATCTAATTGGAGTGAAGGCGTTTAGGCATTTGCTAAAAAATCCTGTTTGTGGGTGGAGATCCTTTACTGTATATCTGTTTAACACTGAAACTAAACAAAGGCCTGAGGGCACAACAGCATCTTTCAGTAGTTTATTTTTGTCATTTCAAAATGAAGAGTTTCGTTGCAAAACGAGATAAATCCATTTTTTAACATTTTTGTCAAAACATGTTTATTATTATGTTATCATGTTATTATTTTGTTTTATGGTGCTACTTAGCTGTATTTTTTAAGTTATGAAGGTTTAAATCAAAACAAACCAACTGCAGTTGAATTGAAATTAATTGGAATGCACAACCTAAAAACAAGATTTCTGAACAATTAATAAAACGATGGTTATCTCGTTTTGCAACGAAACTCTTCAAATATAGTTCAGCACATAGTTTGGTGTAACTTATTTGTTTTGATGATAGTTATTTTGTCATGTTTCCTCTTATTTGGCAGCCTTAAAGATTTTGGTGAGACCATCTATAGGAAGCTACCATTAAAAGCACAAGATTCCTCTTTCCCTTCAGATCGCTTTCCAAAGCCACATCTACTCCAAAACCCGTAAACTCTTTTATTAGCTATTTCTTGATCCAGGCGTTTCTTATTCTTCAGTCTTTTTACGTCTTTATCCAATATTTTGCCGTTCAGGATGAACATAAGGTATTCGCTTTGCCTTCCTTTCTTGTATGGTCTGCATTGCATATAGAGGAACATGCAGGGTTGCCAGATCTGCCAGCACAGCAAAAGTCTAGTCTTAAATGAACTCTCACAGAGTTCATGTCAACATTTTTTCAGAGTTTATTATAGCTCCACACTCATCAAAGTTAAATGAACACTTTCAAGATAGTAAATTAGGCCAGAGTTTCGTCACTAAAAGAGATTTCACACTGTTCAGAGAGTTAGCTTTAACTATTTAGGTAGTACTAGTTTAACATAGTACAGAGTTAAATGTTTAACATGATTCTAGAGTTTCTTTTACTCACAAAAGTGTTAAAGGGGTCATATTATGAGATTTTTAGGATAAGTCTTTGGTGTCCCTGGAGTATATATGTGAAGTTTTAGCTCAAAATACCATATAGATCATTTATCATAGTGTGTTAAAACTGTCACTTTGTAGGTGCAAGCAAAAATGTGCTGTTTTGGGGTGTGTCCTTTCTTTAAAATGCAAATGAGGTGATGAAATGTCAACACTGATTACAATGACGGTGACTTTAAATGAAACAACCAAGATCTAAACCTAAGTTAAAGGGGTCGTAGCGTAAAAAATCTGGCTTTTTTTCTATGTTTAAGTGCTATAATTGGGTCCCCAGTGCTGCTATCAACCTAGAACATGTGAAAAAGATCAACCCAGTAGTAAACCATTCTTTGCAAGCATGTCAAAAAATAGGTTGCTCAGATTTTGCCTGTTTTGTTTCTTTGTTTTATTTGAATCGCCATTAGCTTCAGCATGAGCTAAAAGCTATTCTTCCTGGGGTCCTATAATCTTTCATGTGACAATACATTTACCAAATCCCATTATTCGCAACATTACTTCAAACTACACAAAATTAATAATAAATATTAAAGGTCTCGTTCTTTCTGTGTTTTTGAAGCTTTGATTGTGTTTACAGTGCGCAATATAACATGTGTTCATGTTTCACATTTAAAAAAAACGCTGTATTTTTCACTCAATTGACTTATCTGTATAGCGCTGTTTTCACTGTCCTTCAAACAGGCTGATGTGTTCCTTGTTCTATGAAGTCCCTCCTTTAGAAATACGTATCGAGTTGTGTAGTTTGTTTAGTGTGTTGTGATTCAATAGCAGCTTAGCTTGCCGTTAGCTTAGCTGGCGACTGACGTATTCTTGTGGGCGGAGCTTAGCAAAAACTTTACTATTGACGTCATAAGTAGAAGTAGAGGGCTGTAGTCCAAACCGGCAATTCGCTGTAGGCTTTGAAAGGGGAATTCTGTTAAAGAAAATATATCGCCTGGTAGTGAACTTTAAGCTTTGTCATTTTACAGGTATTATTTATGCTATTATAGCAACATTACAAATCAAAAATAAGATAACGAGAGACCTCTAACAGAATCTCTTTAAATTAATATTAAATATTGAAATATTTTTAAAGGTAATATTTCTTCAGTGAAATTTTATAACCATAATAAGTATTTTGTTTGTTATAATTTTCTATAAAAAAAAACATTAGTGAATACAGATCTGTTTTTAAATGCTTTCATGCATGTTATCAACATTTGATAAAAAATAATTTTTAATTTGTTGAAGTAGGGGAGAGTAGGGGAGAAAGTAACATTTTTCAGAAAAACTTAATTTTAAAAGATAATGTTTTAGTTAAGCAATATCGCTCGAGTAGGAGTGTGATATAGCTCTATATCATCACGGCTGTGATTAGGCCAGACGGAGGCAATCACAGCCGTGATGATATAGAGCTATATCACACGACTCCGAGAGCGATATTGCTTTTATACAACAGTTCGACGGCACACGTTTGAAAAACGAAACTAGAAAACAACAACGGAGTTATTTTAAAAGCCTCTTTGTTTGAGAACTACTTCTTCCGCCACGGATTTGAGGGCGGCTAGAATGACAGGTAAAACTTTCGGCTGCTTTGAATCTCATAACAACTCAATGGACGGAAAAGCCGTTACTTTATATTACCGTTTCTTGGTCACAAAGTGTAGTTTTAAGATTAGTTCAGATGAGAATGTATCTGTATTATATTTAAATCTGCAGTCGATTAGTAAAGATAGCGCCTGTTTGAACGTTTGCTTAGTGAGATTCGGTACGTATGAGAACCAAAGCATGAGCGGACGTCAGTGTTCACTCGCCCCGCTGACCACCGCCCTCTCTGGGCTACATCTCTGACAGGGATTCCCTGGCTCTAATGTTGGCCTTGTTTGTTTTTGATGGTCAAAATGAGATCAAATCAGCAGTATTTGGTGTCATGATCAAACTATTACTTGTTTTTTTATTCATATTTAGTGTCTTTTGTGTTGTTATTGTTTTGGCGCGAGGTAAAAGTGAATAAAACTATACTTGTATAACGTTACTATTGCTTTCTCATTTATTCTTAACGTGATACGAGCACTCGATTATTATTATTAAACTTTGTTCTTGTCAGTACTATATAAAACGTTTTTTTATAAGTGTCAGAGAGATGTTTTTGCATGCTGCTTATAAATAGCGTTATACCAGTGGCGATATCTCATAACATGTTTTAATAGTCACGTCAAGATAAAGTAAATGATCAATGTCCACATTTAAAAGCAGCGGTGCTTACCTGCAGTTCCACTGTGTTTTCGCGTTCTGATAAAAGATATAGCTCCAGAAAAAAACGAGTGTTTATATTCCTCTTTCCAACTGTTAATCGTCCACACGATGTGACAAGACATTTCTCCCATTATCTTTAACGTAACATCCAAGAGCGCTGATCTTTGACGGAATAATAACTTCCGATTGGGGATTCACAGACTGATTTATGAGCTAGTAAACTAATAAGACACACGGAGAGTGTTTAAAAACAGGGCGTCTGTGTTTTTCCATTCAGAGATGAGCTTGTTTAGGACCTCCATTCACTAGGTGGCGGAATGATACGAAAGGTGAAGCGGTTACAGTGCCGATATAAGCACAATATCGCATAGCTCTTAGCCAATCAGATTCGAGAACCAGAAAGAACTGTTGTATAAACAGATATATTTTTTGCTGTGGTCAATAACTCACAAGTGTGGTCTATCAATAAATTTTGATCAAATGTAAAACGACTTCTGTTCAAAGTTAAATTATACTGAAGTAGTCAATTGTTACTTTTAACCCCACCTGCAGGGACGAAAGTAACACAACAAAACAAGTTAGATTTTTGTGTTGGGGGAGACCGGGGCTGGTTGTCTCACGGGTTGGTTGTCACACTGCTTATTCCAGACACACTACATGGCGCTGTGGTACAATTTTGATATCTATTTGTTAGCCTTTAATAGCTTACTCATTTGCACTTGAAATTTTGCTGAGCAGACACAAAACATTGAGGTTAGGAGACAATTTTGTATTTTTATGGGTCAGAGTAAATATTCATGTTGGTGTTGTTTTTGTGTTGAGATCTTGTAGGATATTAGTCATTCAAAAACAAAACACTCATTAAAAAGCTAAAAGTAGTAGCTTTATTTTGAATCATCTTTTAGCGATCAAGTTAAAGCCGTGTGGCAGCTAGCTTAGCATGTTTGTCAAGAAGTCTTGGTTGGTTGTCACATAAGATTATTGGACATGTAGATCTTTTAAGACTGTTTGTCTGATTGTTTGTTTGTTTTTGTTTGCTGTTAAAAATAAAATAAAGCATTAAATATAGAGGTTTTAACACTAAAAATTATTTCATTTTATTTCTCAACACAGTAGACAATAGGCTTTATGCCCAGCTGCACTACTTCCTGAACTTCAGCCAGCTTCTTGTTTCCTGTCTGCCATTATTGGACAAACTGATTAATCCAGGTGTGCCTGACCTCAGTAGTCACAACAACAATAATCAGACAGACCTGGATTAATCAGTTTGTCCAATAATGGCAGACAGGAAACAAGGAGCTGGCTGAAGTTCATAGTGCAGCTGGGCATAAAGCCTATTCAAGTAACTGATCACCCACTTGAATCCCATTGTTTAAACATAAGGGGCATTAATAACAACTATCATAGGGGTGGATTCATATTAAAACTTATTTGCAGTTTCTAGCTTAAAAAAATAAAAAGTTACACATTATCTTTTCAGATCCCAATTTATCAATGAAATCCTTTTGAACCTCTATAGGGACAACCAACCCCGTGGTGGGGTTGGTTGTCACCTTGTGTCAGAGTGTCTTTGATGGTTAATTACTTCCTGTTACAATACATTCGAAAAGTAAAACGTATACACATTTAAAGCCAAGACTCCAAAGTTTCATTTCATATAGCAATTACTGCTGAAAGATTTTTTGAAGATGAGCAATTCATGCATGAGTAAAAATTGTGACAACCAACCCCGGTCTCCCCTACACTTGTTTTTATTAAATATACATGAGTATGACCTCGTTTATATGTAACTGCAAACATATTTTGTCATTTATCTTTGTAAAAAATAATTAAATTACATTTTCATTTTAAATTTCAGTTTTATCAAAATTTTCATAAGTAACCAACAGTGCAAACCTAAATTGTTGAGAATTAAACATATTTTTCAACAGTTTGAACACTATAAAATTAAATCAAATCAAATTAGAAAAATAGCAACGACAGTATCTCCTCACATTTAACTTTTATTTTGAAAAACTCTGAGAAGTGAAACATCAGGATTACAGCACTAAATAACCGGTAGATTGATCAGTACTTCAACACAAAACACAATGCGTTATAAGAACAAAATGACCGCTTTAAGAATTTACTTATCATAGATGAAAACCGCTTTCTGGATCTACACGCAGAAAACTGTGAGTAAATAAAACGATATTTGTCAGCTCTGTCAAGGGTTTGTGTGCTAAAGATGCTGTCGTAGTTTGGGATGCAAATGTCCCTTTGTTACTTTAGCCCTGTGTTACTTTTGCCCCGGTTATCCCTTACTAGACCAAACCACAGAGCAAAAATCAAGTTGTGAAAAAAACAAAGCATGAAGTACTTGTTTTTTTTCTGTGATGTAGGTAGAAAGTCTTATTATAATAATACCACCCCTTAATCTGAACTATCCAACCACTGCTGTTTAGTGCAGAGAAAAACAAAGAGAAAAAAAATTGACAGCACATTTGAGTTTCAATTTCAACAAAACACCATCATTGTGACCAGTGTTTGAATTTCATCCGCTCATTTGCATTTTTAAGGACAAACTTAAAATGGCACATTTTTCCTCAGGCCTACAAAGTGGCAATTTTAATGTTAAAATAAATTATCTATATGATATTCTGAGCTAAAACTTAGACACCAAAGACTTATTTTACATCTTTAAAAATTCATAATATGACCCCTTTAACTCTGGGGATTTTGCTGTGGGGTTCAAATAAGGACACCAAACATTAGAAATAAGCATAAAACAAGTTTATAAAAGTTCATAAAAGGTAAAACCAGAGCATTAAAAAAATGTGTGTAAATCATTTAGTTTTACTTATTGTTCAATCTGCAGGACACATGGAAAATGTCAAATTGAAAACTGAAATGTCTAGGCGGAGTGTAATTAAAGGTGTAGCGGAGGATTTTCTTGAATTTTAAAAAAGAACCGCCTTCTCCACTTTTTAAAAAATGCAATTGCGCAATACTCCTGATTGACAACTAGGAGGACCAATAGTCTTGATGATCCACCCGGAAAAAGAAAATCCTCCGCAATACCTTTAAATCTCTAAGGAGTTAACACTGGCATGATTAACTCTGTCAATTAACTCCAACACTGAACAACAATTTACTCTAAATATGTTTAATTTACTCTTTAGGTGTTAAATTCAAATCAGAAATGTAAATGCAAATGAGCTGATGAAATGCAAACACTGATCGCCATGATTGTGGTTTGTTGAAGCTCAATTGTGCTGTCAATTATTTTCTCTCTGCACCAAATGGCAGTGTGGCGGTTGAATAGTGCAGATAAAGTGGTGGTATAATTATAATAAGATCCCCTTTCGACATCACAAGGGGAGCCAAATTTCAATTACCATAAGTTACTGGGTTGATCTTTTTCACATCTTCTAGGTTGATAGAAACACTTTGGACCCAATTATAACACTTAAACATAGAAAAAGTCAGATTTCCATTATGGTCCTGCACCTTCCACAAAATATATATAATATAAATATATAAATATATTTACACCACTTTAGTGATTGCTATCAGGATTTAAAGAGATTTTCATCTAACATAACTAAAAATGTTTCTGGAGAAAATCGCCTACTGTACCATGACTTTAAAGTTTGAACAGGGAATGTTTTATAAATATTATGTGCTCCAATAATATACTTCTACAAAGTTCGTGCTATTATCAAATGTATGAAAATGAAAGATTTTTGGCAATGTGTTAAACTTCCCAAACAACCTGAGCTTAAAAGTCCTGCTCGAAGGGATATTGTATGGCTCCATGTGGAGCTTAACCCAGTGACCTTTTCATTTTAAGTCACTACCACCTATCTTGTCTCGTCTTAATATTTTTTCTAGCAATTTCTCAGAATTTTCCCTTCTATATATATTATATCTGGACTAAATTTGATTTAACTGTCTTGTATAGAAGATTACCACCAATTACATTTGCAGTGGCTTCATATGATATTGCTTGGGGCAAACACACAGAATGGTCCTGTAGTCTCTTAAACAGAAATAGTATGTATATATTATGTATAGACATTGAATGTCAAAGTGAATGGCAGGTCTACGTCCTTGTTGACATAGTTTTGCCCTACAGTGGCAGATTTATGTTATGTGTAAATAAAAAAACACAGATTTCAGTTCTGAATTTTTTCCATGAATTAATGAATGATTAATAAATAATAAACTAATGGAAAAAACACCCTATCTTGGGGAATTTGCACATATTTACACACATTGCGGCTAATTCGTGTTAATTCATACGAACATATTCATACACTTTTGTACGATTTGCTTTTGCCCCTGTGATGTTGGGGTTAGGTTTAGTTTTTTTTGGTAATGATATGTTTTCTTACGAATTCATACAACTTAGCTTACTGGTAAAATAAGTACAAATTCTCGTGCAATCAGGCTGAATAAACAGTGTTTTACAAAAGTAAAATATATCAGACAAAAATATTGCTGGTTCAATTTCTTATTTATTTTTATTATTTTCTGTGCGTGTATGTATATATATATGTGTGTGTGTGTCAGACAGACAATTATTTTAACATTGGGTTTTTTATAAATTACGATATTCAATTTAACGTTAATTATTTTGGGTAAAGTATATGCAGCTCTCTGTGGGTTAGTGAGGAGTTCAGCTCTTCAATACAGGTTCACTTCCTCAGGCCTCTCTTGGTTCTCTTTGACCTGTAGAAGCAATAATAACAGAAATAAATGAGATGCAACGTCATATCAATGTTTGAAAATAGCCAGACTTAAAGGCACGATATGTAATTCTTGGCCGCTAGTGGTTGCTAAACACTATAACGGCGTAGCTTGATGTCGCTGTGAAAGAGCATGAAACAATGATAGTCTTCACTTTTACTTTTGATATTAAATCATGTTAATAAATGACGTTATTAAATAAAGTTTTATAACCGTTACATTATATTGTAAACTAACAGTGTGGCTTTATTGAAATCGACGTGCTAGGCTAGCATGCGGTACTGCGCAGATTGTTTGGTATCAAAATATCATTATAGCCATACAACAGTATTGCTTTGAAGCGCCCTCATGATATTTTAATGTCATATGCCGACTTGTTTTAGCACAGTGCCACATAAAGTCAAACACACAAATGATTTCTATGCCAATGAAAGCAGAAACCGAGGATAACCCGGACATGATGCCATTGATAAACAATACGATGAAAAAGTGTGGGGAGCTGATTAAGGGGCGCTTCATATTTCACGTCTTTTGCGCATGCAAATAATTACTGTGGGTTTACACCAGCCGCGTTTGAGGCGTCAAATTTGTGTCTAGCGCGTCTAGTTTGCCGCTTGAACATTTTGAGTTTACTCGCTTCATTTGTGTGTGAAAGCCACGTGTGGAATTCTAGTCATCGAGACAATCAGGCGGAAATTTGCATCATAGTTGGGGCTTCTGCGACTCTGCTCACATCCTGTAATCACGTCACTACTAGAGCAAGCTTGTGATTGGTTAACGCTGCGCGTTTATCCGCCAAAGTTAAGATTTTTCAACTCGCGTGTTTGCCGTGGCAATGCTCAGGTCGCGCGAACTAGACGCGTGAATGAGGCAGAATCGAGTCTACCGTGCCGCGCTAAATGCCTCATTCGCTCCTTCACATTGACTTAACATTGAAATCACTCTTGACGCCTCTACCGCGGCTGGTGTGAACGCAGCATTAGATGTACAGCAAGAATGTATTTTTAGAATGTAGATGCGCAGCAAGTGCGCTGAAATTGAGAGCAATGCGCACGTGGTGCGCATACGATGCAACACGCTCTTTTTTCCAGCCGTGTCGGCGCTGCAGCAAGTGAAGAGTTTCGTTGCAAAACGAGATAACCACCGTTTTTTTAATTGTTCAGAAATCTTGTTTTTTGGTTGTGCATTCCAATTAATATCAATTCAACTGCAGTTGGTTTGTTTTGATTTAAACCTTCATAACTTAAAAAATACAGCTAAGTACAGTTGTGTTCAAAATTATTCAACCCCAACTGAAATTGATTGTTTTGGCCGGTTTGACATTGATTTTGATCATTCAGTCATCCTGCTTACAATTACATCAAAGAGGGATGTGTAGGTCAGACAAATATAACATAACATTTATAATGAAATAACCACAAATGTCTTTTCTGTGCTCACATCATTATCAGTTTTATTCAACCCCCAAGTGACATTCAATCTTAGTACTTAGTACAACATCCTTTTACAGTTAAAACAGCTTTTAAACGTGAAGCATAGCTTGACACAAGTGTCTTGCAGCGATCTACGGGTATCTTCGCCCATTCATCATGGGCAAAAGCCTCCAGTTCAGTCACATTCTTAGGCTTGCGCACTGCAACTGCTTTCTTT
Source organism: Misgurnus anguillicaudatus (assembly GCF_027580225.2). NCBI lineage: Eukaryota > Metazoa > Chordata > Actinopteri > Cypriniformes > Cobitidae > Misgurnus > Misgurnus anguillicaudatus. The sequence continues at coordinate 7,098,999 of NC_073349.2, forward strand.
AAGTCCCACCAGAGGTTCTCAATCGGATTTAAGTCTGGTGACTGCGATGGCCACTTCAAAATGTTCCAGCCTTTTTTCTGCAACCATGCCCTAGTGCCCTACCTTCCCTGTACCTGCAGAAGCAAAACAGCCCCAAAGCATGATTGACCCCCCACCATGCTTTACAGTAGGCAAGGTGTTCTTTTCTTCATAGGCCTTGTTTTTCCTCCTCCAAACATAGCGTTGATCCCTGGGCCCAAACAGTTCTAATTTTCCACAGAACACTATCCCAAAACTTCTGTGGTTTGTCCACATGACTTTTGGCATACTGCAGTCGACTCTTCTTATTCTTTGGAGACAGCAAGGGGGTGCGCCTGGGAGTTCTGGCATGGAGGCCTTCAGTACGCAGGGTGCGCCGTATTGTCTGAGCAGAAACTTCAGTACCCACATCTGACAAATCTTTTCTCAGTTCCTCAGCAGTCACACTGGGACTTTTTTCCACTCTACGCTTCAGATAGCGCACAGCAGTCGCAGTTAGCATCTTTTTTCTGCCACGACCAGGAAGCGTTTCAACAGTGCCCTTTGCCTTGAATTTGCGAATGATGCTTCCTATGGTGTCTCTTGGTATGTTTAACATCTTTGCAATCTTCTTATAGCCATTGCCCTTCCTGTGAAGATTAATCACCTCTTCTCTTGTCTTCCTGGACCATTCTTTTGACTTCACCATGTTTGTAACCACACCAGTAAATGTTTAGAAGGAGTTGAGTATCACAGTCATTTTAAAGCTGCCTAATTGGTGCTTATTAGGCTTTATTGCTGTTCCCTGACATCCATAGGTGTTTTCAATACCTGATTGAAAACACTTCAATGAACCTCTGTTCTTCAGAGTGGTAGTTCTTTAAGGGGTTGAATAATTGTGTCAATGAAGAATTCACAAAAGAAACATTTACTACTATATTACAAAACTAATTGATGTCATTTTAGTTGCATTTGGTTCTTTAAGAAGTCATTGTAGGATTTCATTCTGAATACAATTACAAATGTACACTAAATTCCCTAAAACCCTTAACAGCATTGGGGGTTGAATAATTTTGAACACAACTGTAGCACCATAAAACAAAATAATAGCATGATAACATAATAATAAACATGTTTTGACAAAAATGTTAAAAACTGGATTTATCTCATTTTGCAACGAAACTCTTCAAGTATACTTTAACTTCTCAGAATGCTGTATGGAAAGTGCTTTGGAAAGAAGGAGGAAATTGTCGCAGTTGCGTTTTTTTAGATGCGAAATTTAATCTGACCCTACTTCTGCAAATTCATTGTTGAAAACTTTGTAAGAGTACACATGTGAACAGAATATATAACTCTGTTTTTTAATGCAAAAAACTTACATATTGTGCCTTTAACATTTCTTTGAACTTTATCTTGAGTGAAATTTGCACTGAGCTTGAGCCTCGTAAAGTAATTCGGTCAACACAAGGTATCCAACACAATCTCAAGGCAGTTTGTTACTATTTTACAAGTTGGCTAACATTGCTACCACATGACACAATTAGCTGGGTTTCCATCACACTGATTTGCCGAAGAAATTCTGACGTAGTAAAAATAAAAAAATACAAATCTAGCTGCATCAACTGACGTTGTCTTTACCATATATGGGGCTCAACATCGTCACAATCATAGATATTTATAATCAAGGCTAGATGTCTTGCCCGTGCTGCTCCTTTCGGCCATCTTGTCTCAACTGTTTGGTTTGTTATAAACGTCAGAGATGAACCTATGACACTGCATGCTTATGAATAATGTACAACCCCAAAACAGAAAAAGTTGGGACACAGTAGAAATTGTGAGTAAAAAAGGAATGGAATAATTTACAAATCTCATAAACTTATATTTTATTCACAGTAGAATATAGATAACATATCAAATGTTGAAAGTAAGATATTTTGAAATGTCATGCCAAATATTGGCTCATTTTGGATTTCATGGGAGCTGCACATTCCAAAAAAAGTTGGGACAGGTAGCAATAACAGGCCAGAAAAGCCAAATGTACACATAAGGAACAGCTGGAGGAGGACCAATGTTTAGGAATAGGAATGTTGTCCTATTCTTGTCTAATACAGACTTCTAGTTGCTCAACTGTCTTAGGTCTTCTTTGTCGCATCTTCCTCTTTATGATGCACCAAATCTTTTCTTTGGGTGAAAGATCTGGACTGCAGGTTGGCCATTTCAGTACCCGGATCATTATTCTACGCAGTCTTGATGTTGTAATTGATGCAGTATGTGGTCTGGCATTGTCATGTTGGAAAATGCAAGGTCTTCCCTGAAAGAGACGACGTCTGACTGGGATCATATGTATCTAGAACTTGGATAAACCTTTCAGCATTGATGGTGCCTTTCCAGATGTTTAAGCTGCCCATGCCACACGCACTCATGCAACCCCAAACCATCAGAGATGCAGGCTTCTGAAAAGAGCGCTAATAACAACTTGGGTTGTCATTGTCTTTAGTCCGGATGAAATGGCATCCCAGTTTTTCAAAAAGAACTTCAAATTTTGATTCGTTGGACCACAGAACAGTTTTCCACTTTGCCAAAATCCATTTTAAATGAACCTTGCCCAGAGAAAACGCCTGTGCTTCTGGATCATGTTTAGATATGGCTTCTTTTTTGACCTACAGAGTTTTAGCTGGCAACAGCGAATGACACGGTGGATTGTGTTCACTGACAATGTTTTCTGGAAGTATTCCTGAGTCCATGTTATGATTTCCATTACAGTAGCATTCCTGTATGTGATGCAGTGCTGTCTTAGGGCCGGAAGATCACGGGCATCCGGTATGGTTTTGTGGTCTTGACCCTTACGCACAGAGATTGTTCCAGATTCTCTGAATCTTTGAATGATATTATGCACTGTAGATGATAATAACTTCAATCTCATTGCAATTTTTCTCTTAGAAACTCAGAAAACAATTTTTCGCTGCAGCTTTGGGGGAATTGGTGATTATTTGCCCATCTTGACCTCTGAGAGACACTGACACTCTGAGAGGCTCTTTTTATACCCAATCATGTTGCCAATTGACCTAATAAGTTGCAAATTGGTCTTTCAACTGTTCCTTATATGTACATTTAAATTTTCTGGTCTCTTATTGCTACCTGTCCCAACGTTTTTTGGAATGTGTAGCTCTCATGAAATCCAAAATGAGCCAATATTTGGCATGACATTTCAAAATATCTTACTTTCAACATTTGATATGTTATCTATATTCTACTGTGAATAAAACATAAGTTTATGAGATTTGTAAATTATTCCATTCCTTTTTTACTCACAATTTCTACTGTGTCCCAACTTTTTCTGTTTTGGGGTTGTACATGAGTCATGTTCAAGCATCCAGAATTATAGCCACGTTAATAACATTTGTAAGAAACCAAATCATTTGAAAATCTGTAGAAAATTGATCAATTATGGTCATTTAAAACTACATGCACCATTTAAACACAATGCTACGAGTGAGTGAGCTAACTGAGACAAGATGGCCGTCGGTGATTATACATATCTATGGTTGCAATGCCCTTGATGCTCGTGCACCTGCTTTAAAAATCCTGCATTCCCTTTTCTGTGCACACATTCAGTTTGGCAATTACAAGCTGCACTGCTAGTTAATTTATAACTTGCCAAAAAGTAACTAAATGCAGTCCTGTCTCTATTTTCTAAGCGTGCCTTGTTTTATTTACTGTTGGTTACTAGGTTACCAATACCACCGTCATTCGCTTAAATAACGCCATTCGCTCGTACGTTGGAGTCACGTCGTTCAAATTCGCACAAATCAGCCAGCTCATAAAATTCTTAAAAATTTACAGTAAGATCGAGCTGAGGTGTTCTGAAAGGCATACAGGTAATATTCTCCTGACAGCCGTTGTGTCTGTAATGTTTTAAATGTTGTAAAATTAGGCAGCTAATTTGGTTTTGGAACAGAGATAGTTTTTCTGTTGACTTGTTTTCTAGAGGTTTGGTTAAACGTTTGTATTGGATATGAAGCGAAAGTTCTCACTTTGTTATTCACCACATCGCAACCAAAAAACCTCATTCTTCCCCCAGGTCTTTTAGTTTTGGCTCTCGCGTTAGTTTTCCGCCAAAAAGCAGGTTTAACACTGTCCCCGCCAGCCAGATCGCTGATCTGATGGGTGTTCACAAACATCTCTGTGTCTGTGTTCCATGCCTGAGGCAGAAACCGATGAGTCAGAGATTGGTTTGAATGTGAATTCCCTCGAGGAAACGTAGCAGAGTTTTCGATAAAAAAACATAGCAAGCCTGAGAGAGCAGTGCAGGCATGCATTAAAACCAAAATGATAGCCTGAGAACCAGTTCAACAATGTTTATTTATTACAAGATTTGCACAAGAAGTCAGCCTGGCGTTTGGAAAGTTTGGGAACTCTTTTAATTTAAGAGACAGATAATGCTGCACGTTTAATATCGACTTACGTTTTCTGGTGGTCACTGACTCTGTTCCTCAGGACGTTGATCTGTAGAGGACATTCATAATTATTTTGTTACTGTACTTACAATACTGTACATCCCACTGAACAGAGGAAAATGGCACCATGACCTTAAATTACTTATGCTTACTTTCTATTAACTTCTACAGAAATAGACCAGGAAAGGATTTGAGTAGATGAATGCTTTTCTTGTGAGTCACTGTAATACCTACACTAAGTTCATGTATTTTTCCATGTGAAACAGGATATAAAACTGGTGTAGGACAGTATTTACAGATCAATTTATTATTATTATACACTCACCTTAAGGATTATTAGGAACACCATACTAATACTGTGTTTGACCCCCTTTCGCCTTCAGAACTGCCTTAATTCTACGTGGCATTGATTCAACAAGGTGCTGAAAGCATTTTTAAAAAATGTTGGCCCATATTGATAGGATAGCATCTTGCAGTTGATGGAGATTTGTGGGATGCACATCCATGGAACGAAGTTCCCGTTCCACCACATCCCAAAAATGCTCTATTGGGTTTAGATCTGGTGAGTGTGGGGGCCATTTTAGTACAGTGAACTCATTGTCATGTTCAAGAAACCAATTTGAAATGATTCGAGCTTTGTGACATGGTGCATTATCCTGCTGGAAGTAGCCATCAGAGGATAGGTACATGGTGGTCATAAAGGGATGGACATGGTCAGAAACAATGCTCAGGTAGGCTGCAGCATTTAAACGATGCACAATTGGCACTAAGGGGCTGTAAGTGTGCAAATAACACATCCCCCACACCATAACACCACCACCAGCAGCCTGCACAGTGGTAACAAGGCATGATGGATCTATGTTCTCATTCTGCCAAATTCTTACTCTACCATCTGAATGTAGCAACAGAAATTGAGACTCATCAGACCAGGCAAAATTTTTTCAGTCTTCAACTGTCCAATTTTGGTGAGCTTGTGCAAATTGTAGCCTCTCTATCATATTTGTAGTGGAGATGAGTGGTACCCGGTGGGGTCTTCTGCTGTTGTAGCTCATCCGCCTCAAGGTTGTGCGTGTTGTGGCTTCACAAATGCTTTGCTGCATACCTCGGTTGTAACGAGTGGTTATTTCAGTCAAAGTTGCTCTTCTATCAACTTGAATCAGTCTGTCCATTCTCCTCTGACCTCTAGCATCAACAAGGCATTTTCACCCACAGGACTGCCGCATACTGGATGTTTTTCCCTTTCACACCATTCTTTGTAAACCCTAGAAATGGGTGTGCGTGAAAATCCCAGTAACTGAGCACATTGTGAAATACTCAGACCGGCCCGTCTGGCACCGACAACCATGCAAACACTCAAAATTGCTTAAATCACCTTTCTTTCCCATTCTGATATTTAGTTTGGAGTTCAGGAGATTGTCTTGACCAGGACCACACCCCTAAATGCATTGAAGCAACTGCTATGTGATTGGTTGATTAGATAATTGCATTAATGAGAAATTGAACAGGTGTTCCTAATAATCCTTTAGGTGAGTGTAGGTTTCTCCATGTTTTTGTCTATTTTTAAACCATGGGTGCTTGGAGTTGGGGTTACAAATGGGGTTTGGGTTAGGATGTCATTTTATGTAACAAAAAGTTGTTCTATACCCAAGCTACAGTTGTAAAAAAAGTGAATGTAAAGGACTGGCGTATCAAATGCACGCAAAATGGTAATTGCACAATTTTTTTAACATTAAGTGCAATTTATACGCAAATCATGAGAATGCGCTGGAAAAAGTAGATGTGGTCAATTTTGACATCATGTCATGTGACTTATGTGTGGGCTTTCGTAGAAATCCTATTCAAGTGAATCACCTACCTCATATTTCTGTTTGTTAAACTCATACTCTAACTCAAATTTCTCTGCTTCTAGTTCACGCATCCAAGTCCAGAGTTCTGTGACTTTTTCCCTTGAGATAAAGAAAGAAAGAAATGGTCAGTTATCAGGTCTCCATACATCTGGTTTATTGTATAGAATGCTCATACAAAGATTAAGCAGTGTTAAAGTTTTTTAAGTTAATGCTCGGTTAAAAAAGGGACACGCCCAACTGTTGGGTTAAATTCAACACAGAAAATTTTTATATTTGACCCAACAATAGGTTAAAACAAACCAGCATTAAGTTAAATTATAAACCAACGGGCTCTTTTCGACCCACATTTCTGAATAATAAAGATTATGGGCCCTATTTTAACAATCTAAGCGCACTGTCTAAAGCGCACAGCGCAACGTCTAAATGGGCGTGTCCGAATCCACTCTTGTTAATTTAACAACGGGAAAAATGGTTTGTGCGCCGAGCGCATGGTTGAAAAGGGTTGGTCCTATTGTAATGAGAGTATTTTGGGCGTAACGTGCAATAAACCAATCAGAGTCTCAGCTCTCACCCCCTTTAAAAGCCAGTTGCGCTGACGCGATGTCTAATCCCTATTTAGATGATGGACTTTGTAATCTGAAAAACTAAGTAGAGTTAGAAGACCCCCAGTTTAAGATTGATGTTAAATAATTGTGTTGTTTTTCACTTGTATTGAACTTGTTATTTTTTTATTATAACCTTTAAAACCCGTTTTCTTTTTAGTCATGGAAGTAAAAAAGAAGGCTTATAGTTGCTTTAAATTTATGGCTATCCAATATCATCAAAAAATAATTTACAAGTATGTAAGATAAGGTTTGTACTCTAAAAATACTTTATTTGTTAAAAACAGGAGATAATGAATTTACAAACGGCTCTTCTTTCAGCACTTGGACAGCGTCAGTTTTTTTTAAGCATTACTTAAATATGTTTCTCATCTCTCCATATCTACAGGTACAGAGTCATCATATACAATAAATCCGTGAGGTAGAATTTAAAAACATTTAAAAACAGATGCATTTGTTTTAAGCAAGGCATTTATTTATTTACAGCTACAGGTGAAGCAGCTCTTTGTGCCTTCTAACGTCTCATAATTAGTCCTCATTTATGTCCAAAAGATTCAATAATAATCTTTTACATTCAATCCTTTAATCTTTCATATTTAAAAGTGTTTTTGTGCTGCTGCATTTATGTGTGTGATAAGCAAACCCACGTTGTCGTCCCGTTTATAGGCGCATATTACTAATGCGCTTTTTAAATAACAAAAAACATATTGCGCCATTGACTTTAGACTTTAGACCAGGTTTTTGTTGGTCAATGGCGTAGTTTATTTTAGTTGCCTCAAAATAGCAACGCGCCAACAATGCGCCTGAACACACCTCGTTTTCAGACCAGAACGCCCATGGGCGCAAAAGGGGGCGCAAATGCATTTGCTATTTAAACAACGCGGCGCTAAACGTGAAAATTATAATTGCGCAGGGTGGAAACTAGCAAAAGACACTTGCGTCGCGCATTGTGCTGCATCGCGCCGGGTGTAAGATAGAGCCCAAAGTAGTTAATAAGAGTCCAGATAGATGTGAATTCCCTCAATATGATTTTGGTGAGACCTCAAGAAGCTTCTTGATAAAACGCCTCATTTAGTACATTTCTGTAAATTATTGGCAAAGGGTTACAACAAAAGATGATCAAATATAGCATAGTTTTTATTTCGTTTTAGATCACTAAATAATTTTAACCTATCCTTCAACCCCTCCAGGCCATATGACCATTAAAGGGACACTTCACCCATTTGCATTAAGCTTTGTATCGTTAGAACCCCAGTCATGTTTTTGAATGGTCGTGCATCATTTTCTCAGTTGCCGCTGAGACAGAAGAAATACAGACTTCAGTGTTGCACCTCCTTCTTTCAATGATGTAAAAATCATTATTTTGCATCATTGAAAGAAGGAAGTCCTATATATTTGTTGAGGAGGGTAAGACTACAAACACCCCTTTTTTCAATAAAGATTAATGTTTCTACGGGTGAAATGCTCCTTTAAGTCCAAATATGACCCACAGAGGTGCCTCGTTCACATTTTGTCATTATGAAGTAATATATTTGCGTATAATTTCCCAATGATTACATGTATTGGGATAATTTTATATTTAAATTGTCAGGATTAATTTTATTTATATTACATATTACACTATTCAGGACATTTTGAGCAAATAATGTAACGCATTTGTTTATTAAATAATATAAAACAAAACAGCCTAAACTAATGTTTTTTAAAAAGTACTAATAATAATATGAGAAACAGATGCGAAAATGATCACTATCTGCTGTATACCTCAGTCCTGCTGCGTTTACTATTATTTTAAAATGTGCAACAATTTTAATATGTGACTCTAAATGGTTGATTGACAGTGTAGCCTTTGTACTTATTACATGGCACTCTAAATTGCTTGATTCTGATTGGCCAGTTGCAACATTCCAAGGTTTGTTAAGTAAGGAATAATTGATGACGAGCCGTTGAATTATTCGAAAATAATGCCCACCCGAGGTGGTAATGCGGCACAACGATAAGCGGAGGTTGTTATTGCAAAATAAGCCCATTTAGTGTGATCCTGGGTGATGATCACACTGTCGGGGCTTATTCCTACACTGTAAAAAAACTTTTCTGCCTTTTTTGTTGAACCAACTTGGATTTACAAGTCATTTCAACTTACTATTATTTATCTTGACTAGAGAGGAGTTGTTATAACTACAGGTGAGTTGTTATAACTTATAAAATTAAGTTGACTTTTCTCAACTATATTTTATAAGTTGTGACAACTCATCTCTGTTGACATGACTTGTACATTTGAGTTGATTTAGCAAAAAATTTTAGGGCAGCAAAGTATTTTTTGCAGTGTATACATTATACCTTACAAGCCATACAGTACACTTAATTTATTAATCTAAGTATACTTAGATTAATAAATTGTATTGCTTGACTTTGTTTATTCTGTTGAACACAAAAGAAAAACAAATATTATAAATATTATAACTGTGTGGTAGCCATCATTTATTAAAATATCTTTTGTGTTCATCAGAATAAAGAAATACATGAAGATTTAAAACATTATGAGGGTAAGTAAATGACAAGGTTTTCATTTTTTGGTGACCTCTCTCTTTAAATTTACTGTAGCAGTAAACTTTAGCAGGACTAACCTGAGAACAGATTCAGTGGCATTGCTAATGTCCAGAGGTTTGCGACGATCACCAAGAATCTTCTTTTTCTTCTCTCTCTCAGTCTGTTTCTTTCCACCCCGCCGGTCCGTCTGCAAAGCAACGTCACACGTGAATGTGATTTTTATCCCACAGAGAAGATGTTTAAAACAATATTTAGGAATTTGCTGGTTGCACACGTCATCATGGTGTTTATGCATGTTTGTGATTTTGAAAAATTACGCTAAATGAATTTATCAAATAAATGACATCATTGGTTTTCCAATATGATCTCGTAGGAGTAATTCTGAAATCATTCCCAATGTGCTGAATTTCAGATTAAAATGTGTTAAAGGAATAGTCTACTCATTTTCAATATTAAAATATGTTATTACCTTAACTAAGAATTGTTGATACATCCCTCTATCATCTGTGTGCGTGCACGTAAGCGCTGGAGCGCGCTGCGACGCTTCGATAGCATTTAGCTTAGCCCCATTCATTCAATGGTACCATTTAGAGATAAAGTTAGAAGTGACCAAACACATCAACGTTTTTCCTATTTAAGACGAGTAGTTATACAAAAAAGTTTGGTGATACAAAATAAAGCTTAGCGCTTTTCTAAGCGGATTTAAAAGAGGAACTATATTGTATGGCGTAATAGCACTTTTGGGAGTACTTCGACTCGCCTGAAAAGTCCGCTCCCCTTCTCACTCTCATAATGGGAGAGGGAGGGTGTTACTGCGCCAAGTCAAAGTACTCCCATAAGTGCTATTACGCCATAAAATGTAGCTCCTCTTTTAAATCCGCTTAGAAAAGCGCTACGTTTTATTTTGTACCACCAAACTTGCTCGTATAACTACTCGTCTTAAATAGGAAAAACGTTGATGTGTTTGGTCACTTCTAACTTTATCTCTAAATGGTAGCATTGAATGAATGGGGCTAAGCTAAATGATATCGAAGCGTCGCAGCGCGCTCCAGCGCTTACGTGCACGCACACAGATGATAGAGGGACGTATCAACAATTCTTAGTTAAGATAATAACATATTTTAATATTGAAAATGAGTAGACTATTCCTTTAAAAGCACAATCCTTTAAAATATTTCAACAGACTATGGAGTCCACATTACAATGGTCTGTGATTACAGTGGATATATAATACAACTGTAACTAAATCTCTGCAATAACTGTAGCCATGGGGTTTTACCACAAGCACAACTCTGACCTTTTGCATGTAGCCACCAAAGTGCAAACTGGTAAGCGTCTTCTTTTTTTTGGCATCGTCCTCCGCCCTCTTTTTGGCCTCTTCTTCCTCCTTCCGAGCTCTTTCGTCCTAAACATTTGAAAAGCCAGCTAATTCTGGTTTACCTTTATTAGTATCAGATGGCAGGTAATGAGAGCGCATGTGCCCTTCACTCACCTCCAAACGCTTCTGACGTTCCTTCTCACGCTCGCTCCGGATCCTATGCTGCTCTGCCCGCTCCGAACGCCGTTTCTCCTGGGGAATTAGTTACAGACGTGTAAAACAGAGATTAAAATATTAGTTAGGCATTTGTGCTGTAAAAGTTGATTGATGTGACTTAAATTCACAAATAACGTTTTGAACAGGGATGTTTAGACCGGTGTGGTCACGTTTCACATGTCTCCGCTTTAAGAAAATAGCTTAAAGGGCCCATATTATGCAAAATCCACTTTATAAATATAAATGTGTGTTGGCAGTGTGTGAACACAACAACCCTACAAAGAAAAAAAATCCACACACTCCTCCCTTTTTAATTGGCATTAAACCAGAGCAGTCTTATTAAACATGCTGTTTTGATTCTCTTGTGAATGTGATGTCACACAAACAAAGCCCCACCCACAGCCACTAACTGACTGACTTTACCCAAAAGCCTTTCTAAATGTGTTTGTTAGCACATTGTAGTGCTAACGCAGCTAAAGATACTATTATCAGATCTATTTTTAACCCAAAGCTGTAGCTCATTTGCATATAAAGGTACAGACACGCTTTTTTGCTCACACCCAAATAGGGGCATTGTGGACATGCTTTAACAAATGATCTGTGTGGAATTTTGAGCTGATACTTCACAGACACATTCTAGGCACACCTGAGACTTATATTACATCTTGTAAAAATGTTATAATATTGGCCCTTTAATACAGTCAAACAACTAGTAGTTTTGCTAAATTAGTAGCTTTAAGTTCTTAGGCCGACATGCTCACTCACAATTCGTTCTTTAAGGCTGATCAGTTCTTCTTCTTCCTTCTTACGGCTTTCAAAGTGAACTTCTATGAGTGTCTGGAGCTCGTTCAGGTCCTTCTCCATGCGCTTACGGTGGATATCCTGATAGGGAAGGAAACATTTCAGATCATGCATGCAATAATTTCCCATAATGTAATATCTACAGTAAATCAGCATCTACTGTGTTAGAAGTTACACTTTAAAACATGTTGGGTTATTTCAACCCATGCTTGGATCAAAAGAGATTGTTTCAACCCAAAATACTGTGCTGTTTAAACCTATGCTTGGGTCAAATGAAAACATTAGGTTAATTTAACCCAGTGGTTGGATTTGTCACTTTTTGACCCAACCATGGGTTGAAAATAACCTAGCATTTTATTAAAGGGATAGTTTGCCCAAAAATGAAAATTATGTCATTAATGACTCACGCTCATGTCATTCCAAACACGTAAGACCTCCGTTCATCTTCAGAATGAAAGTTAAGATGTTTTAGATTCAGTTCGAGAGCTTTATGACCCTCCATTGAAAATCTAGTAAAGTATACTGTCCATATCCAGAAAGGTAATAAAAACATCATCAAAGTAGTGCATGTGACATCAGTGGGTCAGTTAGAATGTGTTGAAGCATCGAAAATACATTTTGGTCCAAAAATAAAAAAAATTACGACTTTATTCAGCATTGTCTTCTCTTCCGCGTCTGTTGTGAAGCGCATGCGTGAGACTAAAGTTACGTGACTGCAGTGACGTGGAGGACGTGTTATTCTCAGACATGTTTGCAAAATTTTTTTTTTTAAACTTACAGCGTGTGTCTCCCTCAGACTGTAAACGAAGCCCGGGCACACAAAAAAACAAACAAACAAAAAAAAAACAGCTGGGGCGCACCAGATAACACGTCAGCTGCATCACTGCAGTCACGTGACTTTAGTCTCGCTCATGCGCTTCACAACAGACGCTGAAGAGAAGACAATGCTGAAGTCGTAATATTTGGACCAAAATGTATTTTGGATGCTTCAACACATTCTAACTGACCCACTGATGTCACATGGACTACCTTCATGATGTTTTTATTACCTTTCTGGACATGGACAGTATACCGTACATAGATTTTCAATGAATGTTCAACAAGCTCTCAGACTAAATATAAAACATCTTAAATTGTGTTCTGAAGATGAACGGAGGTCTTACGAGTTTGGAACGACATAAGGGGGAGTCATTAATAACATTATTTTAATTTTTGGTTGAACTATCCCTTTAAATATATGTAGCATATGGTAAATGGCATGTATGTGTACTGTAATATATTTTAATGTTTTTTTATTAGATAAGTATTGTAGGTATGGGAGGCTCAACTATGTTTGTCAGGAACTATGTGTAGGGGCCGTTCAAGATGTTTTCACAATACTGCATGATCTTTAAATAGATAAAACATACATTATTGATTTAGAACATTTGAATATTATGGATTCAGAGTTCCTCTTCCAATAGGAAATATAGTCTCCGGTATGTAAATTGTAACAGATTGTGCTATACAAATATACAGTAAATATATTAACACAGAAAAGAAAGTTCTCTCTTAAAGCTAAATTGAATGTCACTTCAAGCCAACCATAAATATGATTCAGTCATCTGAGATACTCACATCAAAATCAACTTTTTCTCCATCTGGAATCTTTGGGGGCACCAGGTTTGGCAACACAAAAGGCCTAAAAAAACAAAAACATATGTACTTATATTGTTCTATATAAAAATACATTCAATATTCTTGGACAAAATAAAACAAAATCAACTTACTTAAGGACTTTACGTTTAGCCTCCTCTGAAGAATCAAACAAACAAACAAAGTTAACCATAACATAAATAGATGAAATATATGACTTTTGACTTTTATATTGTCATTTTTACATGTATAGTGAATTTGACAGTCACTTACAAAACCTAACCAAAAAAACATGGTTACCAAAAACTGGTTTTGCCAATGGCAATTAATCAATACATAAAAAATAATGATATGTTTTAATCTGTTAACCATAGCAATATAATATCAGTCAGTTGATGCATTGAACTTTATTATAATGGGACTGAATGATTTCATGCTTGGAACGAAGGAATTATTCAGAAGGGTGTGTGTGTGTGTTTGTGTGTCATAATACAAGTTTCCACAGGCGTTAAACTATTCCTCAAAAACCATAAATCAATCTTAGACTAAACAATACAATTAAACATAAGTTAACAGCAAATACCTCCTCCGTCTTCTGTCTCATCTTCACCGTCTGAAAGAAAGAATGAATGAATGAAAAAATGAAAGTAGTATTAGAACAATGATGGAAAGACTGAAAAGAATCAAAATTGATAACAAAAGAATAATGGAGAAAACAAACATCCAGGGAAAAAAAATTTAACTTTTCGTTGTAATGGATCAAATGTTTGCATATATATTAAAGTGTCAAAAAAGACTTTTGGAGGACATCTGAAGGAGCCATCGATATTCCAATAGCTCATTTGTTTCGAGACTTGGGGCCAGATTCATAAAATGTTTTTAGGAGGAAAGTTCTTCTTAGCTGTGAATTTTTTTAACATCAAATATAAGAAAAAATTTAAGAATATTTTGTATTCTCAATCTCAATACAAAAGAAAAGTACTCGAAAGTAATAAAAATGTAATATAAAGAAACTGTTGTAAATAACATCTTAAAGATAGGATAAGTTCACAATTTTAAAAAGGTAAGGATGTTTAATGCGTTTATTTTGTTTTTTAAATGTGTCATATATTGTGTAGTCTGCCTTGCTTTCCTTTAAAACATGTTAATGGAAAGATACTGTAAGTGTATTGTTACCTCGTGAGCAGGTCAAAGTCAAAGCTTATCATTTTATTATCATGAAAACAAATACAGGTGTTCTTAAGTAAATATTTAAGAACTTCTTAAGAAATTTTCGAGAACTTCTTATAATTTATCTTGATAAAGTTTTTCTTTTTTTCTGACTTAAGAACATTGTCATGAATCTGGCACCTGGGATCATCTGGCAGTTTTTTCACACTTGGCATGTATGAAGAGATTTACTGACTCAATAGCACTAATAATATAATAGTCTGATTATAATCCAACAAACAATTATTTTTACAGTTAGTAGCTTATTAATGCAAAAATGCAATGATACCATGTATTATATATATTAGCATTTTTCTGCTTCTTATTACTTTTTTACTTTACAGTTTATTCTCACGCGTCTTCTCTTTGTTCAAAATGTTCTGTATTTCCTGTAACTATTTGTAATTTGGCTTTTTATTTACAAGTTTAAAATACATTTTGAATTCAGATATGCTGTGAAAGATATTATTTTTTAGATGTTTTTTTTTCATATGGTTTCATCTTCTGAAATATATATTAATCCTATTCCATCCTATTGTGACCAAACACTGCACACTAGTAGTTGGACTACTTATACTTTATTATTACCATTTTAATTTTTCAGAATAATATTCATTTAGTTTTATAGTTATGCTTTATTGTATAGTACCTTCATACAGAAGTATACTCAGTGTACTTGCCCAACAAATTCTTGTAACTACATGTATTTAACAATGGTAAGGGTTGGGTTTACGATTGGTACGTAGTAGCAGCAAGTTCACAGTACTGTATTCCCCTAACTGTACTGTACTGTAAAATATATGCTAACATTATTTAGAAACACAATTATAGAACTTATACAAGTCATTTGTGTACTTACATGGCCCACCCTGAGAAGTATTTTAAATAAGTGTGATGTAGCCCCTTAAATGTCACCTAAAAATTGCATGCACATCAGAATAAATAGTCAAAATATCTACCGCAGCTCTCACTGGGGCAGTAATATGTATACATTGATGTACTAACGTTTTAGGTCCAAATGTGTACTTTTTGAGAGGTACTGTCCTAGTGCCAGTTGGGGTAGATATTTCAACCATTTTTTTCTGACAGTGTGGATTAAACAGGCTCAAAACAGATATACAGTAACATGACTCACCCTGTTCTTGTATGATCTCTTCTAGAGCCTCTGCTTCCTCTTCTGGAGCCTCTAATGAAGATACAGGAGAGGTACAGTTAGGCTTCCTAAATCAGCTGTCACCTATGGTTCATTTTGATTTCGTTAGGTATAAAAATACATCAAGATCCTTATAACTGAACACTATAGAGTATAAATACTTTAAATTTGGTAAAGTGTGTATGAGTGTGTGCAGTGAATTCTGATAACAGTGAATGTGTGTTCATTCTAAAGTGAAAGTATACCAGCCTGGGCATGACGGGTATTGATGGCAGATTAAAGCATGCATCAGACCTCTCACTTTGACACACACACAAACACAATACAATTTTTTACATGACCTTACAACTGCAGCCATGAGGAATACAAATGTGTGGGCATGTCTGAAGTCAGATCACATGTTAAAACCCTACAATAATGTCTTAATGGTGCAGCAATTATATACTATAATAGTAAAGGATAATATTTATGTACCACATGATACTCCAAGGTGCACTATGGTACATGACTATACTTATTCTTTATTATAAGTATTTTAATTTTAGAATAATATTTATTTAATTGCACTTTATTGTATAGTACCTGGACTCATATTGTGTACTTACAGTGTACTTACCCATCAAAATCCCAGTAGTAACTACTTAATATTGGTTAGGGTAAGTTTTAGGGTTGGTACTTACTGTCAGTACACAGTATGTAGCAGTACTGCAAAATAAAGCACTACTATTATTTTATGAAAATATAATTATAATCTACCCAGTCTCACGAGGTTTCGTGATATAGTCACGTATTTTTTTATTCTTTTTTCGTGATATTGTCATGAATTTCCGTGTTTTTTTGTGATCGTATAACGAATTCATGTTTTCGTGGGATTATCACGTATTGGTTACTCAACTGCTTTTTCCTATTTTTAAACCATTGTCGCTTTGGTTTAGAGTTAGATTTGGTGCTTGCATTAGAATGTCACTTTATATTGTCAGGAATTCGAAACGAGGAAGAACCCAAATGCGGACGTGATGAAACACAGGACTTTATTAAACAAACAGGGTAGAAAATGGAAAACAAAAACCCACGAGGGGGCAAACAGAACAGGGCAAATCAAACAAGACTACACTGAACACTATTACTTAAACAAAACACTAAACATAAACTGGAACATAAGATATATATACTGTAAGACTCACTGGAAGACACTTTGACCAACCGAGTAACACAGACGAACCCGCACTGGACAACAAACACAAGGACTCTTAAATAGGGAGAAAGTAAATGACATACACCTGGAAATAATCATGAGTAAGGGATCTGGGAAAAAGTGACGAGACCTGGGAAATGCGTGGTCAGAATAAACCAATACTAAAACCACGCATCTCCCACATAAAACATTGTACTGTCAGAACCCTGCCACGCTGAACTAGATCTAAATACAAACAAGGATCTGGCAGGATTCTGACATATATATATATTGGTTTAAACTATTTTTTCTGATTTATTTTTGTATATGTCGCCTGGCGTTAGGGTTAGAGTCGGGTTTGGTTAGGGATGTCATTTTATGTAAATCTAACCCTAAACCGAAGCGACAATGGTAAGAAAATAGGACAAAACAGTTGAGTAACCAATACGTGATAATCACACGAAAACAGGAATTCGTTTTACGATCACGAAAAACGCGGAAATTCGTGACAATATCATGAAAAAAGAATCAAAAAAATATGTGACTATATAACAAAATTTCGTGAGACTGGGCTGTTATAGTAGTAATACAAGTCAGCAATGCTATGATATACCAAAAAACAAAGGTAAGTATGTGATATAATATATACAGTACGGACTGATCTCACGGAAAGTCGTGTTATAGTCACGAAAAATGTGATTAATTTATTTGTGTCCATGGCTTAAAATTCAGCTTTTTTCGTGCTTTGAGCATGAATGTCTAATAGTTTTTCATGTCCATGGCACGACTTTCTTTTTTGTGTCATTTTATGTATTGTTTCTCATAGTTTTTTCCTATTTTCTTACCATTGTCAAAAAATGATCCCAAGCTGTCACTGGGGCAGTACTCTTTAAAAAGGTTTTAATAGGTACAATATATGTACCCTTTATGTACCTCTGAGGTACTAATAAGACCTTTTTAGTTGCACAGGTGTACTTTTTGAAACGGTAACGTCCCAGTGACAGCTATCGGCCATTTATTGACGACATACAGTACAGTATTACCATAGTAGGTTTTTGTTAGATCATGACTTGCGGTCCATGTCATGATCATCTTAACCTGCACTGTATATAGCAAAAGCATCAGGTAAGTTACTGTACCTCCATCATGCTGCACCTCCTCCTGAACCTCCTCTTGTTCCTCCTCTTGAACCTCTGAGCCAAACCATGCAGTTCAGTAAACAGATAAACAAACAACTTTGTTTTATTAGGAGAATTCACAAAAACAGACACTATAAAATAATTTACTTTATTCTGTACAGTAATACAGTCTGTAAGCGATACTGAAGCTCAGTCATCTATAGTAATACATCACTGATGACAGCCTTCAATGCGTTCTGCTCTACTTATTCAGTAAATGTCACTTTTGGGTGTGATTTGTAGAAAAAGTGTTTGCTGAATGATGGCTGTCAAAGTGGACAGACAAGCTCAGCTTTCAGGTTCATAAAATGACAGTTTGCTATATCCACGCTCAGAACTCGTGACACAATGTGTTAATCCTCTTTAGGGAAAAAAGCAGACTGGTTATGATTTCAATATTGTTGCGGTCCCACTGCTTTATTATTTATAACATAAACATATACACTTTTCTCAATTATATCTACCGTATAATAACAATCATTTAACATCCTTATTAAAAAGATACTGCTTTAAATAGTAGTCTTTACAATAAAGTACCATTTAATTTTGCATGTAATGACTGGTTACAACACTCTTTTGAAACATTATAGGTGTGATATTTAAGACCTGTTATAAACACATTTTGTAAATGTTATTATAAAACAATATTACAAAACAATAGACTTACCTTCCTGCTCCCTAGAGAATAAAACAGAAGAATAATGGTATTATTTGTTTGACTGAACACATCTGAAGTATCTTCTCAACAGCTTGACATTTCTTATTTAATGTTCTTATATTAACTTGAATCAATGAGGAACTCTGTTAGATCAGAGCATTACTAAAATACAAACATTGTGAGACATTTATCTTATTGTGAGTTATTTACACTTACTCGTACTCCTCAATTTCTTCGTTGTCTGACATTTTCAATCTATAAAAAACAGTAATTATACATTTATTTATATGCAATATGCAAGTTCAGTCGTCAACAGTGATTATGGTTTACATGTCTTTACTGATATTTTTCATGTTTTTGATTACAACTGCACTCTAAAAAATGGCTGGGTTATTTTTTAACCCATAATGGGTAAATATTGGACAGAACACATGCTGGGTTAAAAATGACCCAATGTTTGGTTTTTGTTATGCAACCATATAATAACCCAGCAGTTGGGTTATAAAACCCAGCATTGGGTCAATCTTAACCCAATGATGTGTTTTGTCCAATATTTTCCTAACATTGAATAACAAAGTCATTTTAGAGTGTAATATAAACAATTTCAGTAAAACATAGGGTCAGTTTCCCAGACAGGGTTTCGATTAATCCAGTGGCCGGTTGCATAGCCTTGACATTTACTGCAAAAAAAATGATTTTCAAGAAAAAAATTTGGGGTACGCACATTTTTCTTGAACATTCTTCTTAAACACTAAATTCAAGAAAAATTCAAGAAAAATTTGCTTACCCCATTGGCAGATTTTTTTTGCTTCTTTTATGCACAAAATTACTTAAATGTGATATTTTTGGTCTAAAAACTAGACTTATTTTCTTGGGTCGTTTTGCTCATCAAGAAAAAGCATCTTAATTTAAGAATTTCTAGATGTTTTTACTGAAAACAAGACAAAAATACTAAGATTTTTTATTTATTTTTTAATACTTAAGAATGAGTCTGACTAACTTATTATTATTATTATTTGGATTTAAATCAGACCAATCTACCTTTCTATGTAACATACTTAAAACAGTTACGATCAGTCTTGAAGGAATCTTAACTTTTAAGACTAGTCTTAGAGGTTTATGCAACTGGCCACAGGACTAGGCCTTAGGACATTTAAGTTGTTTTGACAAACATACCTTACAAAAGCAATACTGGTGTGCTGCTTCCTGAGATAAAACAATAGCACTGATATAGTTAAGATATGTCATTGCAAGATGTTTTTAAATTAAGGCACGTCAAACATGCATTTTAGTCTGGGACTAGGATAAGCCCTGTCCGGGAAACCATCCCTATATAAAATTATTAGCATGAATTTCAGAATGATTGACAGGTATTTGGTATGTACATATTTGTTTTATTGATAACGGCACTTGAGCGAATTACACAGAAACCTAATCATTTTTTACAATGCCAGCAGGCTTCTTGCGGTACTCACCATTTTGTGTGCTTTACATTGTATAAAGTGAAAGTTGTGTTTACTTAAAAAGGTACTTTAATTGATAACGCCTATAAAAATTCACTTTAAGTGGAAGTTGATAAAACTTAAATTTGTTAGGTGTTATCAAATGAAGTAATTTTTTTAAGTTGTTTCCACCTTAAAATGTTCACTTAAAGTAAGCAAATTTAAGTTGATAAAACTTAAATTTTATCAAATGTTTTAAGTGTTACCAATTGAATCTTTTAAGTAAATTCAACTTTTACACTGCAATAAATGATTGTTTTACTTGGTATTTTGTCTTGCTTTCAGTACAAATATCAAAATATTCTTAAATCAATATGAATTTTCTTGGTTAGCAAAATGACCTAAGAAAACAAGTCTTGTTTTTAACTAAATATCGCATTTAAGTTAATTTGTGCTTAAAACAAGCAATAAATAAATAAATGCCAATGAGGCAAGAATATTTTTCTTGAATTTTTCTTAAATTAAGTGTTTAAGAAAAAAGTACATTTATTTTGAGAATTTTTTCTTACCCCATTGGCAAATTTTTGCTTGTTTAATGCACAAATTCACTTAATTGTGATCATTTTGTCTAAAAACTAGACTCATTTTCTTAGGTCATTTTGTTCATCAAGATAATACATCTTGATTTAAGAATTTTTAGATATTTGTACTGAAAACAAGATGAAAATACTAAGTAAGAAAGTCATTTTTGTAGTGTACTTTTTACAGTGTAGCAAAATAAAACGACTAGGCATTGACATTGTCACAAATGTGTATAGTTGAATTGTGACGCAACAATACTCTAGGTGCAAAGATGCCCAACTACCCAGTATAACGAAATTACGTACCTATAGTCATGTAAATTTGTGAGTGTTTTCCTGACAACACGTTTTGAACATGCCACGTATTTCTGTTTACGTGTCACTGTCACTCAACTGTGTTGTCCTATTTTCTTACAGTACCATTGTCGCTTCGGTTTAGAGTTAGATTTACATAAAATGACATCCTAACCCAACTCTAACCCTAATGCCAGGTGACAATGGATTAAAAATCATAAAATATAAAAGAAAAATTAATTTAAAAAAGCTATAAACCAATAGTTAAAGTGACATCCTAACGCATACACCAAATCTAACCCTAAACCGAAGCGTCAATGGTTTGAAAATAGGACAAAACAGTTGAATAACAAATCCGTGACAGTGACACGTAAACAGAAATGCGTGATATGTTCAGAGGCACAGAAAAGACTCACAAATCTACGCGACTCTAGGTACATAATTCCGTGATACAGGGTTGTGCCAAATGACAGCTATAGAGTCTATTTTTTTCTCACAGTGTATAGTACATTATATAACAGTGTTATATAGTATTACATATTTTAAAATGAATTACATTTAACACATTTTTTTTATTTCTAAAAGTAAAAACAGCACATGCACTCTTACCTGATATAGCCTACAGAACAGCAGAAAGCAAATCTGACTTGATGTCCAAGAGGCAAACTATGCACCAGCTCTTCTTACTGATAACTTTAAAGCTGTGAGTTTTTAGAAGCTCGCGCAGAAGGTTCTTCTAACTCATTATGTTTATTTTCACCCACACAGATAAGTCTTGAAATCTCTCCCTATAAGGCCGTTGCCATTGTTATGGGAGAGAGAATGAACATAGCAATGGTCCATATCAACACAACTCTCAGAGGTGTTTGCTGATAACATGAGGGCCTGGTTAGTTTCTCCACCGTCTGACATTCATATCGGTCTAGTGACAAGTCTTTAAAATAAACTTTGTGATGTTCAATGTAAGAAAGGAAGTCAAAATAACAAAGTTGACAGAACGGATGTATGATGTGTGAATGTTTGAATAAGTGATTTTTAGGGTGGCCTTGCTACATAAGCTGTCACTTTAGGTGATGTGCACTTTTTGGATACGCAGGTGCATTTTTGTGACAGCACCTTTTTCTGATTGTAGGGTGTCCTTCCTATTTGCTAGGGGGTTCTCAATGTGTATTAGTGATTTCTGGTTGGTTATAAATATAAACAAAAAGACAGATAAGAAGGATTTCATGAAAATATTTTATTTAAAAAAAGATTCACTGTTCACTAAAACGGAGTCCCTGCTCATTTGATATGAATCACCATTTAATTAAACATTTTACAAAACAGCCCTCATGACAATTTTTTAAGCATACTTAAAAACATGAGTCATTGTAACCACTGGTAAAAAATATTTATTCATTCACATGTTAATCCCTTCCGGGCTTTATGCATTAATTACAAGTGTTTCTAAAGATATACAATGGGAAACAAAGGCTTTGGTTGGATTGGAAAGATCAAACGCTGCTTAGTAAGCAAAGGCCTGATAGGACATGTCCATTTTGCCATAGAATTTTTATTGTATTTTTGGTCTGTTGATTCTCTGGCAAGTTAAAACAACAGCAATTGGTAATTTGTGAGTTTATAGCATGTTTCCCAGCTTCATTAAATATGAATCATCACAGCTTCTTTCAGGCGGGTTCATTTAAATGACAATGAAAGATGGTGTGGTTGTACTTTGATTTATAGGATCGCTTTTTTTCTCCTAATAACTCTCCTAATACATGGACTGTACTGTATATTCTGTAGTATTCAATTTGTATACCATTAAAAAAAATTCAAATCCATTTTGTCTGTTATTAAGGCGTAAGGAGGTTCAGTACACACTTGATGCCATCAATAATATGTAAATCAGCGTGTTTTAAAAAGTTCTGAAGAATTAAGCAACGTACAATAAAAAACAAAAATGGAAATATTTTACTTGGTGATTGAGATTCCTTCAAAAAAATGCTTCATTTGTTGATGAATGAACTTTGACTTCATGTCATGAGATTGTCACTTGTGCTTCTGATCAGCTCCTCTTTCAAACAAGCTTTTCTTACTCGAGATGTTCACAGGTTTCAGATCCTGAGCAGAAGTGAAACAATTCAAGATCTGTTAGTAGTGAGTAATGTTTATCGGTAGTATATTGTTGTGCTGAATTTTTGCTAACCACTCTAGGCACAATTTTATTTTTCCTAATTTTTCTTAATGCAATTGTTACTGTAGATGTGTTAACATAATTTTAACCCAAACAGGAAATTATGGCAGGGCATATTGACTGGTTCCTCTCCCCTGTAAAATAGTAACTGGCATTGGCTTTTACCTCACACCTGCTAATGACAAGCTAAAGTGCAAATCATCTATGAGATTTCATAAGTCAAAAATGTAAGTTAAAAATGTTTAAATATTTGGTTACCAATTAACTCTTTCCCCGCCATTGACGAGATATCTCGTCAATTTATGCCGAGTTCAGACTGCACGATTTTAGCCCTGATTTTGACTCGGCGACAGGTTTTGACATATCGCCGACAAATGCCCGAAATCACAGGCAAATCGATGCTCGTGCACGCGAGTGACAATCACACAGTGTGAATTATAAAAGACGCGTTCTGAGAGGATCGCTGACGAGTCGCCGACACCCGTGAGATATTTGGCATGCTAAATATCTGGACCGGTCGGCGATTCAAAATCATGCCGTGTGAAATGTGTTTTGACTGACAATAACATCGGCGATGACCTACATCCAATGAGAGAGCAAATACAGGACAGCTGGAAGTTCGGGGAGGAGTCTCTCAAAACATTTCCTTCTTCATAATTTGTATTTCTTCTTCTTTCTGCTGCAAATGAGCGCACATGCAATTTGAATGTTAAACTTCTTGCGGGTGACCATTTTTTAATAATAATCCCAGTCTCACGTGAGAACTCCGCGTTGTTTCCTTCGCGTCACTTCTCGCGTGCGTTTGGTTGTGAGACGTAGTTTGCGGACCGGGAAAAAGTTATCGGCGATTCTTCTTACGGTAAAGTCATGCAGTATGAAGACCCCTGTCGCCAATCCATCATGCAGTCTGAAACAGCAGCGACTGAACCCTTCCCCAGATAATCACGCAGTGTGAAACCACGGGTGACCCGACTAGTTTGAAAATCATACAGTCTGAACTCGGCATAAGAGAAAACGCTTCCCCGCCAATGACGAGATTTTCCGTCTTTCCGCAATACCGCTATTATCTTAGCCCTTCCACAACTTTTTAAACCCGGAAGTATTGCCCTATGGAAGCGGCTGCATGTCCGTGTTTGTTTTAAAGATCGCTCTGAATGGGATCTTTATGAAAAGTCTGTCACAAAAATGGAATTATCTCTGCTTTTTGCTCAAAATGTGGTGTTTTTGCAGAAACCTATTCAAAAGCTGATTACCAAAGAACCACTAAAGGTAGGATGAAACGTTTTTTTTTTTTGTTTGAAAGCAGAGGGTCTGTTCTTTCATTTGGTATATTGTTTATATATTTAAATAAGAAAATTTTATGGT
Source organism: Misgurnus anguillicaudatus (assembly GCF_027580225.2). Taxonomy (NCBI): domain Eukaryota; kingdom Metazoa; phylum Chordata; class Actinopteri; order Cypriniformes; family Cobitidae; genus Misgurnus; species Misgurnus anguillicaudatus. Next base: position 7,123,652 of record NC_073349.2, read on the forward strand.
AGGCATTAAACTTTGGTGAAAAACATGAAAAACGTGGCGCTGGCTGGCAACTTTTTTTTTAAAACGCTGGCGGTGAAAGAGTTAATGTATATTAAACAAAAATGTACCTTAAATTTTCACATAAACTAAAAAAAAATTAAGTTGAAAAAGCTTTACATTTTTAGGCGTTACTAATTGAAGTAATTTTTTAAGTTGATCCAACTTTTACTTTTTACAGTGTAGCAGAGGTGGGCAAAACTAAAAAAATACTGGGTTATTTTCAACCCAGCGTTAGGTCAAAAAGGGACGAGCCCAGCTGTTGGGTTAATTAACCCAGATCATTTTATACTTAACCCAACAATGGGTTAAAACAACCCAGCATAGTTTCAATTACAACCCAACAGCTGTAATTTAAATAACCTACACTCTCAGAAATAAAGGTACATAAGTTGTCACTGGGACAGTACCCTTTCAAAAAGGTACACATTTGTACCCAAAGAGTGCATATTAGTACTTCATATTGGCAGTTCAAAGATACAAATTTGAAGAGTTTCGTTGCAAAACGAGATAAATCCATTTTTTTACATTTTTGTCAAGACATGTTTATTATTATGTTATCATGTTATTATTTTGTTTTATGGTGCTACTTAGCTGTATTTTTTAAGTTATGAAGGTTTAAATCAAAACAAACCAACTGCAGTTGAATTGAAATTTATTGGAATGCAAAACCAAAAAACGACATTTTTGAACAATTAAAAAAACGGTGGTTATCTCATTTTGCAACGAAACTCTTCATTTGTACCTAAATGGTACACATTAGTACCTTTTTAAAGGGCGCTGCCCCAGTGACAGCTTTGTACCTTTACTTTTGACAGTGTAGCATTTTTTAGAGTGTGGGCCACATCCAGTGAAAAATAATACTATGATCTTACCACAATTACCACAGTATTTATAGTAAAACTACTGTCATGCAGTACAAACAGTAATTCATCTCTTAAAGTTAATACTTAAAGTGTAAAGTTACTATACTAAGGGGTGGTCTCCCGGACCAAACTTATCCAAGTCCCAGACTAAAATGCATGTTGGAGCTGCCATATTTTAAAAACATCTTGCTGCATATATCAGTGCCATTGTTGATGCACATCAGTGTTGTTTCTTGTAAGTTATGTTTGTGAGTACTTTGACTCGGCGCAGTAACACCCTCCCTCTCCCATTATGAGAGGGAGAAAGGGAGCGGACTTTTCAGGCGAGTCGAAGTACTCCCAAAAGTGCTATTACGCCATAAAATATAGTTCCTCTTTTAAATCCGCTTAGAAAAGCGCTACGTTTTATTTTGTACCACCAAACTTGCTCGTATAACTATTCGTCCTAAATAGGAAAAACGTTGATGTGTTTGGTCACTTCTAACTTTATCTCTAAATGGTACCATTGAATGAATGGGGCTAAGCTAAATGCTATCGAAGCGTCGCAGCACGCTCCAGTGCTTACGTGCACGCACACAGATGATAGAGGGATGTATCAACAATTCTTAGTTAAGGTAATAACATATTTTAATATTGAAAATGAGTAGACTATTCCTTTAATAAATGTCCAAATATGTACCATTTTGGTACAGATATGTACCTTTGAGATACCAATATGCACATTTTGGGTACAAAAGTGTACTTTTTGAAAAGGTTTCGCCCCAGTGACAACTTTTGTACCCTCTTGCACTTTTTTCACTATGCATGGGTGGATGGATGGATGGATGGATGGATGGATATCCAGTGATATGCACAAGAATTGTTTTAAATATGAAGGTGTTTTTATAAAAGCAGGGTAAAGATGGTCATGCACTGCATACTACAAAACAGTAGTAATTGAGTGTTGATTTGGAATAAATAAAAAAGTATGCAGCCCAACCTGTATATCAAAACCTCATGAGGCCCTCGAGTCAAAAAAGTTTGCCCACCCCTACTGTACAGTAACGAGAATGCAATTTTCACAAATGTAAAATGTGTATTAGGTACAAAAATACATAAATGTCAAATCAATAAAAACTACAGGAAACACCACGTTTTACTATATGCAGTGCATGCTTACATAAATCTTTATTACTTTGTAATGTATAGTCCTATTGATGATCTTACTTTTGCAAAAAAACATTGAGCAATGAACAAGTTCATTTCAGGACATGAGGAAACTTTGTGTCATTACCTTTATTGTTTTATGATTGATTCCTGAGAAAACATGTGGGTGCAAAATCCACATTCATGCCATATATAACAGATATTTGTGCAATGACTTACAAACAGGCTCAGTGCAAAGCGTAATACTGCCACCAAGCGAAAACAGAAATGAGTGATCCGGTAACTTAACAGCACTGACAGCTACCAACAAAGAGCGTCACTTACCGAAGGGCTATGTGATGACGACGACGAGGTTTTATTAGGAATCCATCGGTTAATCCGTTCAGTAATTCCAGAAGAAAAACTGCGGAAGTCCTGAAACACAGTTAGGGGGTAACAGTTGACTAAATGATCAAATAAATAATCATAATGTCACAAATGATAATCCCATCATCACCTGTTTGAAAGTTGTGTGGCTTTTCTCCAATCCCTCCTGTTCTTTTTCAAACAGCTCCCTCTTACGGGACACCTCATCCGGCAAACACCTAGTCCTGGGAACCGTTGGGGATTTTACAGTCTCCCATTTCTGCAAGTTAGATTGATTTAATTAAGTTATATAACTTCAGATGAAAGCAATATTTGAAAAACTGTAATGAGACCCAGACCTGTGAGGCTTGAGCAAGTTTTTCCATTTTCTCCTGAATGGAGCGAGATGATATTCTTTGTCGGGAGCTGATGGAAAAGAAAGGATTCAATTTAACGCTAATAATTACTGTTCATATTGTTCAATATAATGGACTGCTGTAATACAGCGTGACTTACTTTCTCTGAAATGGTGACTGCTGCTCATCCTTTTGTTCAGGACTCTGTGGGTTTATCAGAATAAGATTATTAGGAGATATCTTAAGCCAGTGTTGAGTCTGAATTAAGATTTGATTTGTTTTGGTGACAATATGCTGTAGATTTATATTAAATTTGTCTTTGATAGCTTTACCGTGTTGGATTCATGGGTTTTCCCAGCCGTCCGCACACTTGCACTGTTGAATAAATGGGAAGTCAGTTTGAAATAGATTTTTGTCACCCATGATAAAGACTTATCCTGATTTAAACAGTCATTAATATTTTTAAGTAAAGACAAACCTCCCTTTAAACACTTTCATTACATTACTTTATACACTTTTATTACTTTATTTAATTTACATTAACAACAATGTCTAGCTGGAGCATTTCAACAAGTAGACTGACTTTAAAAATGATATTAAAAAGAATCAGTGGTTCATCATAAAATAAATAAAGCTAAACATATCAGGATCATTTCTGTTAAATGTAAGATACAATCTATTTCTGTCTAACTTTCTTTCTGTCTAACTGCTGGTCAGTATGTCTATCTTTCTATCTGTCTGTCTGCCAATCTATTGATCGATCAATCTGTCATGTCTATCTGTCCATCTGTTGATCTGGGTGTCTATCTATCGTGTATATCTGTCTGTTTGTCCATCCATCCATCCATCCATCTTGTCCGTCCATCCGTCCTTCCATCCACCTATCTATACATCACTCTGTCTATCTGTCTGTCTGTCTATGGATCGGTCTGTCTATCCATCCATCCATCCAAAGTGTCTAACTATATGCCTGTCTGTCTGTCTGTCTGTCTGTCTGTCTGTCTGTCTGTCAGTCTATTGATCGATTCATTCATCCATCCTTCCATATGTCTGTCTATTTATCTATTGATCAATCTGTTTATCCATCCATCCGTCCATCTTGTCTGTCCGTCCATCCATCCACCTACCTATCTATCTGTCTGTCTGTCTGTCTGTCTTTCTATCAATTGATTGTCATGTCTGTCTATCCATCCATCTATCTATCTAACATGTCTAACCATATGTCTGTCTATTGATCGATTTATTCATCCATCCTTCCATCTGTCTGTCTCTCTATCAATTGATCGATCTATCAATCTACTTGTATGTCTGTTTGCCCATCTTTGTGTCCATCTGTCTGTCCATCCATCCATTCATCTATCTTACGTGTCTATCTATATGTCTTTCTGTCTATTGATCGATCCGCCCATCCATCTATCCTTCCATATGTCTGTCTGCCTATCTTGTCTCTCTATTTATCTATTGACTGGTCTGTCCATCCCTATCATGTGCATCTATTGTGTCTATCTGTCTGTCTGTCCATCCATCTATTGATCGATAGATCTATCTGTCTGTCTATCTATATACTGTATCGATCTGTCTATCTGTCTATCCATCCATCCAGTCTATGTCTGTCTGTCTGTCTGTCTGTCTGTCTGTCTGTCTGTCTGTCTGTCTGTCTGTCTATCTATCTATCTATCTCTGTCTGTCTGCAGGTCCATCTATTGATCGATCAATTTGTCTGTCTATCTATTGTCTATCTGTCCATCCATCCATCCATCCATCCATCAATCTATCTATCTATCTATCTATCATAGGTGACAATATTTTGTGACAATGTGCGTTTTCTGTGAACTAAAATATGGACTTGATGGAAGATCACTGTCGTTTAAATTCAACAACTGAAGAAGAGAGTGATGATGAGTGTGATAACTGGAATTTAAGAACATTTATTAACATGTTATTATTCTGAAGATCAATTTAATGTGAATATTGAAGTAAATCAGGGAATGTCAATTATCCACTTCAATAGTAGAAGTTTATATTCAAATTTTCATAAAATTGAAGAATACATAAGACATTTTAAAAAACCTTTCCAGGTGATAGCTATATCTGAGACTTGGTTTACTAATGAGAAGGAGGTGACGTTTGATTTAAAAGGATATGAACTAAATTATGTAAATAGAGAGAATAAAAAAGGAGGAGGAGTGGCAATATATGTAGAGAGTAGTTTAAATTGTAAAATTGTGAAGGACATGACTACCAATATTGACGACCTGATGGAGATTATAACGGTTGAAATTATTTTGGAAAAAAAGAAAAATGTCATTGTAAGTTGTGTATATAGAGCACCTGGTTCTGATATCGAAGCATTTAAAAATTGTATGGAAAGATTATTTGTTAAAAAATATTATAAATCTGTTTACATATGTGGGGATTTTAATATAGATCTCTTAAATCCCAGTAATCAGAAATTGATTGATGAATTCATTGATTTAATGTTTAGTAGGGATGCTCCGATCAGGATTTTTGCAGCCGATACCGATCACCGATTTGTAATCTTCGTGATCGGCCGATACCGATTCCGATACCGATTTTTTTAAAGCTGATATGCTAGCTTGATGACTGTAACTGTTACAATCTTTCTAAATAAAATAATACCACGGATGTTGCCTTTGTTGTATTACTTGCAGTAATTAGGTATATTATTGTTTTAATAGAGACTCAAATAAATAAGCACAACAAATATTTATTCTGCATAGAGAAATTTAATATGGCTTTAAAAAGGCTTATGTCTCCTAAAAGTACTGAAAATAAAACACTTCACAGACTTTACTGTATTAATTAAATATACACGCATTCGTATGAAGTATAAAAATTCTTTAGTCAAGAGCAGAGAGTGATTTTATTGAGAGATGAATTAGGTTACTGCAGCTTTAAGACGTGAGGGAGAGATCGCTCTGTTCACGTGCACTGATGACAGGCTGCTGTGTGTGTGTCGGCGGCGGCTGAACGCAGACAAGCAGCTGTGAGGAAAATAAAAGTTTAAATGCTCAAAACTTTAAGACGCATGCAAATAAGAAACTTTTGGCATGAGGATGCAATTGTCCGTGATAGATATGTGTTGTATACGCTGTTTGATGGGGATGTGAACACGCCTCGCGCTGTTTACCGGAGCGCGTCCTCATACGCATATCTCTGTAAAGGCAAAGAGAGACATACAAATCTGCATGCTGCACATGAGCAACAGGTTGTAAAAATACTCGCGCTACATAAAAAATGTCTTTAATTGCAACCGCATTCAGGATCCTTTTGATGACAAAAGTAAACAGAAAGATCGGTTTATGAGATCGGCAGATTTAGCGAGCACCGATCGAGTCATTTAATGCCATTATCGGCCGATACCGATCGGCGGCCGATCGATCGGAGCATCCCTAATGTTTAGTATGAGTTTTTTTCCATTAATAACTAAGTCAAGTAGAATAACATCTCATAGTGCAACTCTGATAGATAATATATTTACAAATCAAATGGATAATAGTATAAAAAGTGGTTTATTAATAAATGATATAAGTGACCATTTACCAGTTTTTATGATGTGTACTTCTGATTATGAGAGTC
>NC_073349.2:8602500-8622500 GCF_027580225.2 Misgurnus anguillicaudatus
CTCTGGGGTGCTGTTATCCATACAATAAATGGAGCATGTCATGCCTTATAACAGAAGATAAAAGTATTATAAAAGCTTTCTTCCCTTTGCTGCAGTTTTCTGTAGGTCTGTTTAGGTTGGTGTTTATCTGTTAGATTCCTTATCATCATAAAGACATTGTATCATCAGCAAAATTCATCCTGATAGTGGAAAAAGATGCAACTTTTCAGAGGCTCCTGGACGATGACTTTTGTGCCAGACTGTTCCCATGCATTATCATTACTGTAAGCATGCTGTAATCGTCTTCCTGTAGTTCAGCTGATAGAGCATCATAACACAGTGCATTCACAATGTCATGAGTTTGATTCAAAGGGATTATCCACTGATCTATATAAATGACTGGATTGCACATGACGTCACAATTGTGAAGCCACCGCGCCGCCATGTTGGTATGGCAAAACATTCAATGAAATGAATAGGACGTTATAAGAACACAAACATGCTTATTCTGAAATCTAATAATCATGCTTAAAGTACCATATGTGCATGCAATAATTTGTAATTATGTTATGGTATTGTTCGTACAGTAAAATGCGTTAACGATGTTAATGGCATGTAGTTTGAAACGTTTTAAATCGTGGTTAAACTTACATTTGATTCAGCAGTATAAAAACAACACCAAATTTTGATTCTGCTTTGCTTATAAAAAGCCATAGAATATAAGTTTACTTATTTTTTACTTATTCTTTACAACTTATTCAGAGAAATCACGCTGACCGTGTACATTAATGTCAAAAAACTTTATTTACACCTGAAAACAGAAAGCAGCAGATGCGCTAAGGCTGTTTCTCAATATGCATTCTTTAGCGATCTTGCGTCCTTGTGTTCTCGCTCTACTTCATCATTAACAGTCAAAGTTCAATTCCAATTCTCAAGAACGCAAGTACAGACGACGCGTGAAAATACCCGGATGTGTTCTTGATATAGCCTGGCAAGACCAGTCTTCACGTTTCTTTGCGTTCTTGGAATTGAGAAACAGCGTAACCTTAACGTTTTCTATAAATCCCTTAACCTGTCCGATTAAAACATTAACATTGCAAATAACATCAGAATTAACAGTTAATTTACATTCGCATATTTTAAAACTTAATCTTGTGTGACTGATACGCTGTTAACCCAGGAAAATTTACATGATGATTTTGAATGTAAGTCAATGACGCCCTCTGCCGGTTGGTAATACCAAGATGGCGGCTCGAACTCTGTGATGGTTTCACCCCTTGCTGATATGTTGAGCGTTCTATGCGCAATCCAATCATTTATATAGATTAGTAAAAAGTTCCTAATATGTACCATTTAGGTACATATACTCTATATATTTGGTACCTTTAAGGTATTAATATGAACTATTGGTGTACTATTTTAAAGGTTACCATCCCAGTGACAGCTAGGGACTTTTTTGAGGACACATTGGCTGCATCCGAAAGCTTAGACAGCTGACTTGTTGCCTCGCTGCCTCATAAGGCAATGACTTCAATGACCTCCGAAGGCAGCATTTTAGAGATTTCGGACGCAGCCATAGTTTCTGACAGTTTACTGATAAATGTATACCTTTAATGCATTGTATGTCACTTTGCATAAGAGGCATCTGCCAAATGCAGACATTAAATAAAGTTTTTGTGTTTGTGTCTCATGTGACTGTCAGGGTAAAGGGACTCCTGATGTAAACAGCAGACTGATGGTGAAGAAACTGTGGGATACACTACAAGTCCCAGTCTTCGCTCTGGTGGATGCAGACCCGCATGGTACAAATACACATGCACATGCTTTATAAAAAGTTGTAACATTGGGACATTGACTTGCCATAGGACTTGTATGGTACACCAAAGTATGAATATTTTAGGAATACAATGTCATGTCAAAAGGGCTTGTTTTAGATACTCGGAGCTGTTTTTTTAAAGTTTGTATTGATGAACAAACTTAGATTTCCACCTGGAAGACTTGAATGAGTTCATATGAATTTAACTTAAATGTAATGGACGAAAAGCCCACGCCCAGTCAACAGGCACGTTCATTTCGTGAGAGCCACCGGTCTCAGATTTTCTCTGGTGACAGGTCCGGTGTGGTTTCTCTGGTGGCAGGTCCAGCTCTCCCCATACATGTGTGATGCTTTACTTTGTTCTCTGGCAAATTAAGCCGTCCCATAGGATAATTGTAAGGGTATGCTGGTGATTGCATCTCTTTTTTTCCCAGGCATTGAAATCATGTGCATCTACAAGTACGGCTCGGTGGTAAGTCCTGCTTCCTGCTATTTTTGTGCAATTTCCAGCGAGGCCGGCTCTTGGTATTGCATTGCGGTGATGTGTAATTATTCTTCTCTCTTTGTGGCAAGAGAAAAGGAAGTACTCATTCATAAACTTAAAATTTACTCTGTGGAAAAAGTAAAGTGTTTTTACATGTGTGTGTGTGTGTGACACATTTGTATAGTATGTGGCTAAGTTTTACTTGTATTCAAGTCCACCATTCAAAGAATCGTTATGTTAATTGTATTTTTGTCTTGATTTCTGTTATAAATCTCTTAAAACCAGATAAATGTAGGTTTTGTTTACACCTGGAACTAGGATTTGTCTGTGGTGATCTGAATACTAACCTATAGTACATGTAGTTGTTCAAAAAGCAGAGAGGAAATCTGTCTTAAGCTATACTATTGTATCCCTTCTAATGTATCTGTAAATGTAACATGAGATTTATTTTTAGCAGTTTCTCTGACAACTGCTTGATTCAAGCACAGACTTTTTGCATTACTTTGCGCTTACTTTCGCGCGTGATGTTTATCTTTCACACGTGGAGACATGCGCACATGAGCCGAACTGTAAGAAAGCTATTTAAGGTGTTTACATGCAACTCGACATCGGGGTAATGAGCACAAAACCACCTGTGCCGATCGTTTTTTGCTTACGCCATTTATGGGCTTTCTATCGAAAAAAGAAACCTGGTTTACGCGTTTACTTGACCCCACAAGTCATCCTTTTTTTAAGCATAATCGGTGTTGTCGTGTACATGAAACTTTTTTAGAAATGCAAAGAAAAATCTTTGTTGTGTAAACATAGTGCAGCAGTTGACAGGTGGTGTAATACCAGATGTAAAAAAGTTTAACTGGATCATTTATTAATTAATAGTAATTTTGGTGTGCATCTGATGTTTCTTTAAAAAAAAAAATACACTGAAATTTAAAAAAGATTCAGCAGGTTAAAATCAAAACACATACCCCTGGTTTTACAGACAAGGGTTAGGCTAGTCCCAGACTAAAACACATGTCTCAACTGAAAATAACTTGCAGTGATATATCTTTAAATAAGCCAGTGCCATTAATCTGTCTTAAGATACACACCCCGTAATGTCTTTTTCTAAGGCATGTTTATAAAAGATGCTTAAACATCTTAATTTAAATAAGGCCTACTTCACACACCTCCAGTCACATGCCTCCTAATTCACTCCCTATTGTTTTAAATGAGCTAATGCTAAACTGATTTGCTAAATCATGTTGACCGTTTGATTTGCTGTGATGATGAAGCCTGTTTGACTGTCAAACTTTATGAACTCTCTTTCATTTTTCCTCAGTCAATGGCCTTTGAGGCTCGTAGCCTGACTGTCCCCAGTGTGCTGTGGTTGGGCCTCCTGCCTTCAGACATCCAGAGGTTTGGGAAAGTCGTCTCATTACTTTACTCTGTGGTTTGTGATTGAGGCTGCATGGGCTTGCTTTCCTTTCCGCTTCTTGGCCTTTTTTGTTTTGCTTCTTGTTGCTGTTTTTTATTTCCTTCCTATTGAAAGCTATTTTGATTGGATTTGTCAACTGTCATGGGCAGTAAATAAAATCAGGAATCTCTGGGAAACAGCAGAAGAGAAAAATTAATGGTTGTGAAAGGTTAAATGCTTTTACTTTGGGGTCGAAACCCTTGCATGCTTTCAAACAGTCTTGGGGGAATTCTCAAGCTGTTTCTGCGTTATTTGAATTCAGAAATAATTGATGCACATGTATGAAAAGTCTATGCTGAAGTTGTTCTGTGTGTTAGACTGCTGTGGGGATACAGCAGATAATTGTGATCTGGCTAATATTATTTATTCATTTCAGGTTCAGAACTAAAAAATATGACATGATAACAAATTACATTTCTAAAATAGTGTAAAAAAGCCATTCAAATAAATAAAATAAATGGTGCATCTGCACATTTCACAAAAGTGATTATAAAAACGCTGGAAACATCCTTAGGTACTTTGGTTCATTCTGTTTCCATCAGCATCAGCACATTCAAAATTGCCAGCTTCCTGCTCCACCTCATTCCAGAAGCTGGGCAGGCGACACACTGACGTTACCTATACAGAAATCTGATAGTGTATATGGAAATAGATTTAACTCACATGTCACATGTGCACTATATCTATATATTTTAATATATCTGTATTATTCAAAAGTATGTCAGATTTTTGCATTGGCAACCCAGTCTGTGAAAGCAGCTTGAAATAATTGTTATATGTACCAAACATGCTATTGTAACTGTATTACAGGATTCTTGTAGACAAACATCATCTTTCAGTATAGCAACTGGAAGTAACAGGCTATGGTCATGTGACTGTTTACATCACCATTACACACATGTAAAGTGTAAACTTTAATAAATGTGTAAAATGTGTATTTTATTGATTAAATCAAATTTTAAAAAATGCTTTACGCATTTTTATAAATGATGGGATTAAGTAGCAGGGCCATGCACAGGAAGGGTGGCTCAGGTGCCCCTCTCATCAACCGCCAATCTCGCTCAAAGTGTTCTGTTACCGCTCCACTAAAGATCCACTGATTCAAATAATCCACTTGGTTGTTTCCCGCCCGCTCCAAAGAATCTCTCACAATCTGTGTCCGCTCTCTAGATCAGGGGTTCTCAAGCTTTTCCGCCAAGAGGCCCCCTTGTGTATAGTGCATTCCCCTTTTGTATGGTGCATCCCTTCGCGTCCCTTTATGACATAAAACAATCTAAAACTTAACATTTTAAATAAACAAAACATATTAAATACAATGTATTGATGTTGGTTAGAAGCGTTATTTGTCTGAGGTTTAGTTACACAGAATTAATTCAATTCAATTTTAATTTGTATATCGCTTTTCACAATTGGTCATTGTTTTAAAGCAGCTTTACATTAATAGAAGCAGGGGAAACACAGAAAAATCGGCTGACTCCCCGGGGTTGAAAAACCCCCTAGGAGAAAAACCTCAGGGAGGAACAAAAAGTCCTAGGAGGAAAAAACCCTTGGGAGATATATATATTGACGTTATATATATATTTATATGGGATGTAAACAGTATGTAAACGGATAAGGAGATTTAATGGGTTCCGTCTGTGGTCATTGGTCAGGCATCGGCTGGGCATCACGTTGAAGGATGGCCAGTAGATCAGTGGTGTGTTGACCTCCACGGCAGCCAGAACTGGGTCTGTTTGTCTCAATGTCCTCGGGTTCGAGGACAAGACAGGGAGAGAGAAACAAAATCCTTTTAGCATAGTGGCACAGTGTTGTGTTTTAATATATGCTCGGTTCCAGACAGACTAGATATTGCGGCATTAGTATATTACCCAGACGAGTTAAATGAATGCTTTGTTCTGTACAAGCTAACTATTGCGAGATAAGTTCAATTTACTAGACAAATTATGTGAATGCTTTGTTAAAGAAAAAAGTTGTTTAGATTTAAAGTGATTGACTGTGTCTGATTCACGGACATTAGTTGGCAAATCATTCCAGAGCTTAGGGGCTAAGTAGGAAAATTATCTACCACCTTAAGACTTTTGATATTCTAGGGATAGTTTGGTAGAATTAACAATAATTTAATGTATTTTATCAATTGTTATAAAATTGGGGCCCCCCGGCACCATCTTGCGGCCCCCAGTTTGAGAAATACTCCTCTAGAGAGTTAAGACAAAGTTTGTTGCATTAACAGATAGATTTATTACATTACCTCAGTTTTTGATCCACTGAATTAGTAATTTGGTAGTTTGTTTTTGTAAAGATTTGCTCTCAGTCTTCTAAAAGTGCTAACAAGCAAACAAATAACAACAAAATATCCACATTCTTAGAATTACAATGCTTCCAGCTTCCAATGCAAGCCAGCAGGTAAATCAAATAGAAAATTTAGCAGTTTGTCACACGTCTTGTAGTGCTGTGTTCAAAGATATGCATGTGAAAAGTGAACGTCTAGAGAACAGATACAGAGCTTCTTCAAACTATAGCTGTCACATTAATAATCTGATTTCTATTAAATAGTATTAACTCTGACTGCATGTTTATAGATATATTAATAGATATAGAATAATTAAATGAGACAAATATAATGCCTAGAGTAGGCTAAGACACTATCTTTATAAAACTGCTTTTTAAAAAACATAAGTTAAGTACTAACTCCTGAGATTTTAAGTATTTCTATGAGTTACTCCAAAAGCTAATAAATGAATGGGAAAAACACAACTGTTACAACACTGCTTATTCAATGTACAATAAACAGATAATTATAATAATAATGTTACTAAATTCTGAACATAAATGTAATTCAAAATAGTCTTGTATCGGGATACGTATCGGGAAATTGTTGACAATACACAGCCCTAATAAACGCCACTCCTCAATTTCTGCAGAATGCAATAAATCCACTCAACAAATCACAGCGCACCATTCCACCCATTGTAAACAACAATGGCGGCGCTTTGTACTTCATGATCAACAAATAAACAAAAACAAATAGTAATTTGATGGCATTGATAAACCTGTGGTGGTTTTCTGTGATGGGAAAGAAATGTAAGCCATCAAAATCAAATAATTTACGCGAGAGGCACTCGGGAGACAGAAATATGGCAGTTGTTGCTTTTTCTCCTGACAGCATCAAGCTTCTGTCATGCTAACCGTGGTTGTGGAGTCACAACCATGTACGTAGGAGAGCCTGTTTTCTGAGAACCCAGTTTTGCAACAGAAAGCCAAGGACGCCTTTGGCAGAATCTTTCCAAGAAGCTGCCTAAAGATCACTTGGCCCGGAAGCCAGGGCTGCAGCGAAAAGCTCCAACGAGAAAAGCAGCTAACACACCCAACGTGGGGCTCGAACCCACGACCCTGAGATTAAGAGTCTCATGCTCTACCGACTGAGCTAGCCAGGCTTCCACCTGGGGCCTTGCTGGCAATCACAGATGCCTTGCATGTCGCGCGAGTAAAGACAAGCTCATGCTACGCGGGTTCTGGACGGATTTTGCTATCGCAGGCAGAATTTTCAAGGCCCGCTGCAAAGACTCTGGCTCGTGGCCAAGTCGATCCTCGTTGCAGTTGGTATTGCTTGTTGTTTTTGAGAAGACCAGATGCTGCAATATTGTCAAACCTGATTGATATTATTTCCAGTTGATCTTGTAGTGTGTCAAGCTAGTCACAGTGCAAACGATATAAACAGAGAAAGGCTAGCCAAGTTCTCTCATGAATTCATGTGAGAAAAGGCTTTATGAGCCATTGGTCATGACTGTCTCTTCACCGTAGGTCTTGCAGTTTCCACGCCTTTTAAGCATTGTGTTGTGTAGTATGCGCACAGTCATGATAAGAAACGACATTTGACAAAACCTTGTTGTGTGAGCGCCACAGCGTTCCCGTTAGTCTCACTGTCCTCTGGTGCAGTGGCAGAGTGGCAATCGGGAGAGTCGGGACTTTTCCCAGTGGGCCGGTAGTGTTTTAAGGCTGCGAGGGCTGGTCTGATAATAGCCGTGCTTTCAGTCTTTAGTCATGCACTCCAGCCACACTTAAACCTATTTTTCATATAATTAATATGCTTCAGCGCTCAAAATGTATCTGGCCGCACCGCTCTCTCTATCAAGCCCGTCTCCCCTGGAGTTCTATCAGCCAATCAAACAATAAAGAAAGAGGCTACACAATAGCCAATCAGAAAATAGGACTGTTGTATCTGGGTAAGATTTAACGCAACAACCAATAAAAAGCATAGCCTCGCACACCCACAGAGGAATGGAGCTCCGAGCATCACTTTGAGCAGCACATAGTAAGTCTGATCTCCTGTTTTAATGTTACAACAAATGCACAACTTTGACACAAACAATGACAACTTGACTGCTGTTAGATAATGTTTCCCAGATATAATCAGCATCAGTTTTTCACGAGTGTCTGTAACTTAGCCAACAGTTTACAGCCTGTTCACCGACAACACCTGCTCAGAACACGTAAGTTAGTTTAAGCCTTGTTATATTTTCGTTATCACACAATGACTGACATTTTGTCAAATAAAATATCTCTCTCCAAACAGGTTTAATAATTTTATAAGCAACTGCTTTGCAACCAAAGTAAGCTTTAGCTTACCTAAAACTAGGGAACTGTTGACTTTAAGATCTTTTAAATAATAATTATTACACTTGGTATTTCATGTTGTTTTGCAGTCATTTTATTGTAATTTTAGATTTCAGCATTTGCTTATTTACAGCGAACCATTTTCTTTTTTCTTTTTTTTGACCACAGAGGGCTGGTGGTCTATGAAATTTCCCGGTAGATTTTTTGGTCCCACTCCGCCCCTACTCTGGTGTGAACTTGCCTTAACACAACAACCTAGTTCAGTCATGGTTTCCATTGGGTTTCGGCTCAGTCTTAGAGTGTTTTCCTTTGGTGGCACCAAGGCCTTTTCACAGTTTCTTTTTAAACTCTGGGTCAGCGAGCTTGAACACTCGGACCAGTCAATCCTGCAAATAAACTCTCCAAGAAAGTTAGTAGAGTAGAACAAATGCAGAAGCGGAGGCCCATTTGTCTTTCTGTCGGCAATTCCTTTGTTGCTACAGACGGCACTGAAAAGGTACCGACGTCCCTGGGTGGGCTCGAACCACCAACCTTTCGGTTAACAGCCGAACGCGCTAACCGATTGCGCCACAGAGACAGCAGGTGGATTGGGATGGTTGCGGAAAACGCTGTTTGAGCGAGCGTTAAGAAAAACGTGAGGTGTGGAGTCACAACCATGTACGTAGGAGAGCTTGTTTTCTGAGAACCCACTTTTGCAAGAGAAACCCAAGAATGCCTTGGTCAGAATCTTTCCAAGAAGCTGCCCAAAGATCACTTGGCCCGGAAGCCAGGGCTGCAGCGAAAAGCTCCAACACGCCCAACGTGGGGCTCGAACCCACGACCCTGAGATTAAGAGTCTCATGCTCTACCGACTGAGCTAAGGCCGGCGCGTGTTAGTCGCGCTTGACTTACCAGAACATACATAGGAACGTGGGTTCGAGGCCCGGTCTGACGAGTGATGGAATTTGTGGAATTTGTCCTTATAACGCTACGAGTGTATTGTTGGTGTACACGTGTGTAATTATAATTGTCCCCCGAACTTTATTGAAAGGCAAATTTGTCCCCGCACTTTAATTCGGGCACTTACACGCTCACGCCATGTACGTTTCGTTCATACTGGACGCCAGGGGGCGCTCTCTCTCTCGCAGAACGTGGGGTTGTCTCGTAGAAGTACAAACTTATGACGCTCCAGGAAATCCCTTATATGGACAAACGAATAACAAAAGTATTTAAAATAATGCAGTGAAAATTGACAGCTTCGAATACAGTGTAGAAACTTTAAAATGGATTTATTTAAAACTGTATGTATTATGTATGCATGTATGTACGTATGTATGTATATATATGTATATATAAATATAAAAGGTACACAAACATAATAGTAATAGCTTTTTTATTCTGTAATTTATACTGGAATATTGTTTTTGAAAACCAAGCAATTAAATAGAAAAGTGTTTTCAGGAACAAATATTGTGAGAAAACAAATAGGCAGAATGACATTGAAGTGAAGGCAAAGATGAAGAACCCTTTTTATTTGCATATATTTTTTTTGCATAGAAGTCAATAAAAATATTTTAAACAGCACTGCAATGTTGACCTCAATCAAAAAGAATAAACAGTAAACCAAAACAAACATTTACTGCAGTGCAATGATGACATCAAACTAAAGGAATAAACAGTAAACCAAAACAAAAATTTACTAAAGGGCAATGTTGACATCAATCTAAAAGAATAAACAGTAAAGCAAAGCAAACATTTACTACAGTGCAATGTTGACATCATTCTAAAATAAGAAAGAATATGGGTTAATATAATATGTCAGACAATATGTGCAAATAGTGTGGTGCAGTTAAGTCATGTCTTTAACTGTGGAATGTTCCAAATTGTTCCACGTTTCACTACTCCCCACTTCTTGGTCTCTTCTTGCCATATCCTCGTGTCTGCAGTGCTGCCTTCCAGTCGACGAATAATTCAGTGGCTGTCTCCACACAGTACCAATTACCAAAATACTGGAGATGAGATGGGGGTTTTCTCTCCTTGCTACACTTCTTGCAAAGGGTTACTTCTGTTTTCCGGACATATTTTCTTGCCTTCATGCCCATCTGCTCCCTTTCCTCCTTTTTCCTCCTGTAATACTCAGTGGTGTATGGTACAGAAGGCTTTGCCGCTGCTGCTGCTGGCATAGTTTGTCCAGGTGGTGCTACAATGTACATTATAGGTTGAAAGGAAACCGCAGAAGATGGGATAGCTGGGAGTGGTCTAGATGGGAGTGGTCTAGATGGCTGCCCTGACATGGGTGGAGTCGGTGCAAGTGGTGGTGGCAGCACCACCCGAGGTATTGGTGGCCCAGATCTGATTTTGGCCGTCCCAGTTGTGTTTGGTGGCAAATGGAAAATATGAGGTTTGTCATTACCGCCACGCTGCAGATTCTGTTCTTTTTGTAGTGCTGGTGGAAGTTTATCTGGTGCTGTCATTGGGGCATCTGGTGCATGGAGTCCCTGCGTCAAAATGCCCCTCTCATTGCTTCTAGTGCGTCTGCTGTACCTAGAAATGACAAATAGTACCATAGATCAGTTTGATAAGAAACTGTACACTAACCAATATGAAAGTACTACTGGTCTTTTATCAAGTATGGAAGCATGCATGTGTTGTATATAATTAATGAAATAAATTAGTGTTAAATAGGGGTGTAACGATTCACTCCCTTTCTTCATGCATTGATTACAAATCCTAATGGAGCAAAAACGTAAGTGTATAAACTCACCACTGTGTAAGTGTAGCTGTATTGACCTCAGGTAACTGGAGGGTGGTCTTCTGCATCACTTCTGCATTGCTCAAGATGCATTCCCTTATGTGCTTGTAGGCCTGTGCAATTAGGTTAAATCGAGAGATTTTAACTCCATCTTTACGCACAGGGTTGGGATAGAGAGCGCACAGTTTCACAAAAACTGCCTCAACAATTCTGTTGCAGTCAGGCCACTGTGCGGGACTGTTTGCTCCAACAAAGCACCTGAAAATGTGGAGAGAGAATTCAAGCTGTTATGTAGTTATAGTATTCAAGAAACATTCAGACAAAATATGATTCAAAAGATCTTACCTCCTTGTACTCTCTACCCCTGGTGCCACAATTTTTTTGGTTGCCCTAAACCGGCCAGTCTTCAGAGAAGATTTGTGGCGTGGAGAGTACACAGTCTTTTCTTTGTCATAATCTGCTAGTCCTTGCCACAAAGTAATAATTTGTGCGGATTCTTCTCTTGTCAATGCAAAACTGTGTTCCCTGAGTTCAACCAATGTCTCTGCTAAGTTCTGGACTGCAGCAAAACCTTTGATGTTGTCAGGTCCAACTGAATCCTACAAAAAAAATGTGTCCGTTAAAAACTCAGTTTTGCTATCACAGAAATAAATTACATTTTAAAAATGTTACACTTTTAAAATAACTTTATTTATTTTTACTTTATACTGTATATTTTTACCTATATATTTAATTAATTATTATTAATTAAATGCAGGCTTCTTTCAAATAAAAACATATTTTGAACACCAGCACATATAAACAAATACACATTATATACATGGAATTTAGATATATAAATAAATGTATAAATATATACATAAACCGAGACAATAGGTAATAAGAATATAATATAAAAATTAGAATAAGCCATTTTCCTTGCCATTAAAGTGAAATAACTGAACATAAACGTAGAAGTCTTAAAAAAAAAATGCAAATTTTAGACAGAAAAACGTCAGACAGACTTAGAGGCTTTTGCACCTGAGGTCTTCAATTATACCTTTGTTTAAACAACCCAGAACATAAAATGAATGCAAGTCAGGATGCTTACATCAGGAAAAGCAGATGGCATTGCACAGGAAGACACATCACTGGACAGGTTTCTGTGTGTCCATTCTAGAGTTGGCGAAGACTGTGTGGCAGGTGGAGTTTGCAAGGGACCAAAAGAAGGTGAGGTGACTGCATGAGATGTAGGGGGCAACACGTGTGGATCTTCTGAGGGTGATTTGGATGGTGTAGAGGGCAACTCATATGGATCCTCTGAGGGTGATGTGGATGATGTAGAAGACAACGTGTGTGGATCCTCTGATGGGACAACACATGACGTAGAGGGTAACACACAAGGATGCGGTTCTTCATCCAAGGCAGAGAGGGTCAAATCATCAAAGTCCACAGGTTCCACATAGCCCTCATCTTCTACAATAGACACATCAGCAGTCTCCAATTCCTGAATTGCAGACTTGTAGACCTTTGGAACCTCGCCAGTCTGCTGGTATAGATACTCTACACCGAGCAGTTCACCTAAAACACAACAAGAGGGGGGAAAAGTTCCTACACATTTTCCATTCCAAAATTCCACAATTTTTCAAACTGCATATGAACCCTGTTCAGTTGACAATAATTGTTTTTGATTAAGGGCCCTTTTTTAATGATCTAAGCGCGTGGTCTAAACAGGCCATAAGTGCACTAGCAAAGAACACTTGATGTAATGAACATACCAGTATATTGATGTGGAGTAACATATGGCACTATCTTCTGTCCAAGAACATCATCTCCCAGCACATTAGCAGCATGACGAAGGAGGCCACTGTATGAATGGTGCTTCTGCATGCCTTGAGAGGTTGCAGCATCTGCTCTGTCCTCATTCCACCGGGCTAATCCATCCAACAGGTAGGCTTGGAAAAATGTATCACTGGCCAACGTCCCTAAAATTTAAAGAAAAGAACACTTTAATATAACGTTATTTACAACCATAATGAACTTACTTTAAAAGGCTTACAAGATTACTTTACCTGGAATGAACCTATTTAGATGTAGGTGGAAAGATTCCAATGAAGTTGAACCCCTGGCACACCGAAATGTGGGCAGAGTGTGCCCTCCCTTTTTCAGGGTTCCTGTCTGCACATATAGCTGTAAACCAGGGGGATCTTGAATGCAGGCCACGTGTTTCATCTGAGATTTTAATATCTCTGCCATTCGTGCTGAATTGATCAGAGGGACACCCAAAGTGTCACGTCCCCTCTCCCCCCATCAAAGGACTTGATTAGCTGGATGATCAGATCCACAGTCTCTCTTGTGCCACGTGTGGTTCTTTTGCAGTGAAGGGCCAGTTCACTCTTGCTGAGGCGACGCAAAACATCAGCATCTGAAGGTTGCATGAGCTGTGCTTCCAACTCTGCACGCTTTGCCGCTATAAGCCTGTCCACGTCCTCCTGGTCCCAGGAGAAAATACAGCGGCTGAGGTGAGCCATGAAGGAAGAATACAGCTGATGTGAATCTGTTGTGCACCCCACAGAAATTCGTCTCATAAAATGCCAGATGTCGAGTCTGATTTTCAAGTCCTTCCATTCTGAAAACATCTTTTTGAGGTGAGTAGCCCCACAACAGTCACGGTCAACATACAGCAGTACAGGTGGAGGCACTGCAGCATCTCTGTACCTTTTAATGATGCCAGCAACCATCTGCGCCAACCCAAAGCCTTCACTTGCTGTCAGAACAGACGTGATGACCTGACCATGTTCGTTTCCGACATTTGTCACCCATGTGGCTGTTCCAGCGCTGTGACCAGCAAGCTTGCGTGCAACCTTCTTGGTGGAATCCATTTTTAGCACTCTTCCAAACAGTGATGTGATGCTGGCTTTGACCTCATCTAGTCTTTGGAGGACATCCTGAGCATACACTTGCATCAGCCAGCGGTGCTTGGGTACAGGGAGCATATCAGGTGGGTGTTGGAAAGTCACAGGCATTACAAGACCTGAGGTGATCCCCTTGCGGAAACTCTGGCAATCTGTCAGATACTGGACAACCTTCTCCAGCCAGATCTCAGAATGCTGCTCCTCAAGCTTCTTCTGCACTTGACTGCTGCTGTTTCCCAGACCCCTCTGACGCAGAAGGCGGACCACTGCCATGTCACATGCCAACTTCGAGGTGAGAATGCAGGGAAAGTGAAGCCTATGACTGACATCAAGTTGTGAAATGATGTCATAGCTCCAGCTGATCACTTTCCTCTTGCATTTCCTACAAGACAGGTATTCGGACGCCATAAAGTAGGACGTTTTAACATCAACTACCTGTCTGATTTTCTGGTGCAGTCCTGCTGACGTGAGCTCCTCCTTCACACAGTCTGAATGTGGACATGTTAGTCGAACTCTCCACAGCTTTCTTGGCATCCAAAGAAAGAAGGGGTGGCCAAAGTAGCGTTCTGTCCCTGGTACTCCAGTAACTGCAAAGTGCTGTTGTGGAGGGTACCACCACATCCTGTCTATTCTGGCAAAGTCCATTTCAGGTTGGTTGTGGGATGAAAACTTAAACAAAGCCTTTGAGATCCACAGCTGATCAGCAAGTGGCAATGTGTGAGTCCAGCCCACTGGGAGGCACACTTGTTTACCTTTGCAAAATAAACAGAAAATACATTTTTAATACGTTACCTTACAAAATAAAATAAAATATCTTTCAGATGTTCAGGGACTTACTGGACACTTGCGATTCCAGCAAGTCTGCATGTACGACCAGCTCATGGTCATCCTGCTCAGATGATGCAAATGAGTCCAACCTTGTAGATTCTTCAGGCACTGACACAGCTGGTTGTGATCTCTTTGTAGATCTTTCAATTAAAGCTGAAGAATACAGATTCAAAAGAAATTACACATACTACACAATTTTGCTGCACATTACTGTGGGATAACAATCACTGTAATTTAGAATATAAATACATGTATATTAATAGAAACATGTATTTTAAATTGCATACAAAATAACGATAATTCACAATTGTACTCTTTTCACTGTATTTTTAAACCAAATAAATGCAAGCTTGCAGAACATAAATGACTTCTTTGGAAAAACATTAAAATCTTTCATAAAACTATGCACATTATAATGCACTTTACTCTAATAAACACTTAAAGGGAAAGTTCACCCAAAAATGAAAATTCTCTCATTATTTTGATAAACACAAAGGAAATATTTTGAGAAATGTTTGTAAATGTTTGTTTCTGGACCCCATTTACTTCAATACATACATTTGTAACAACATGAAAGAGAGTAAATAATGAGAGAATTTTCATTTTGGGGTGAACTATCCCTTTAACGTACTAACAGATTAAGAAAAACAACATATTTCTAAAGACTCTTACCTGGTTGGACTACAGGTGATCTTAACATTTTTTTGACAGCTCTGTCAAGGCTGTGGGGATCTTGTGATTTGCCAATCAGAAGGGAGCGGACAGATGAGACTGAAGGTATGGTCTGTGAGGCACTGGAAGACTTCTGCCGGGAGCCTGTGGAATCCATATTTTCACCCTTAATACGGATGGCCTCACGACCCTCTGGGAAAAGCCCAATATAGTCTGCAAAGGCTGCTTTATTTGCATGGTTGTTTTTTGAGTCTTTCACTTCAGTTGATTCCCTCCTCATGCTTGCCACCAGATACCCAGCATATCCCAGAGCATTTTCAGCAACCCACTTAAAGGATTGACCTCTGAAGACCCCAAACTGCATCGTATGTTGGCCAAGAATGTGCGATTTTTTGCTTGGGTCTCCATGTTGTTGCACCACAGCTCGCCTTGCAGCTTCCAAAACCTTTTCGGGGGAGAGAGCCCGAGACCAGGGTTTCTTTTTGTTCTCTTCCTTCACCTTTAGAGCAACCAAAGAGTCACACATATTAAGGCTCCTATCAGGTTTCCTCCTGAATTTAGGCTCCATTCTATAAAATAAACAAATTAAAAACACACATTATTTACATGCAAACATCAAATAAATACATCAAATAGCCATTATACATGGAAAACTAAATATAGACAGTAGCATGTACGTTTAAGCACAAATACAGTTTTTTACAATCACTTTGCTACTATTTTCAGAACATTGATGTCATTTTTCACAACTCTAGACACAAAACTCACAACCAAAGATCAAAATGCACATTTTTCAAAACTCTTAACTCTTTTCTCAATTGCTTGGATACAATACACATAAAACTTGGATCATTTGTTCATTCAACCAAAATCACATGTTCAATATGACACAACTTAACATCAAAGTTCTACTGTTTCAAAAGGCTATTCACACATCACATTTCAAATAAGTGTCCATTCAATTTCTTACAATGATCTAACTATCAATCAATACAACTGCCCAAAATGATAAGCAACTGTTGCATTATTCGTAATAGTTGTATGGAAACAGACAAAGAATCTTCCATGTTTACTGAAAATCATGAAAGTTTCAAGATAATGAGGTTCATTGTAACCAATAAGCATGGAGCATGAACCAATTATCACTGTACTGTATAGATGTAGGCCCTTGTAATTGCTTGTCCAATTCTGCCAACTTGTTACTGATGATTGAGTGCAGATTGTGAAATGATGTGACCTATGTTGTGATTGTCCTGTAGTGTTTTCATCAATACATTACAAACTTTGTTCAATGATTCCAATGTGTCTGTCGTATTCTCTCTACTACTGCAGAACTTTTACAGATATGTATTTGCTCTACATGTACCATAATGAAATCTGTATCACCAATTTTGTTCTACAATATTTAATGATTGTACAAACAATGACTTAGTGAAACTATCAGTTGCTTGTGTGTGGGTGATCTATAGTTATGTTTCCATGGTATTTCACAGTAAATTTGTGTTTTGAAACAATGATTGTGCAAGTGCAAGATGTCTTTAAAGATGTGAATGCACAATGCAATGTTTTGAACACTAGACAGCCTGTGTTACAAGTGATTACCGTTTTGAGTTTTGTATCTAGAGTTGTGAAAAATGACATCAAGGTTCTGAAAATAGTAGCAAAGTGATTGTAAAAAACTGTAATACACTTTATTATTATTATTATGTGTAATTGTGCATGCATAATTGTATGTATGGACAATTGATGAACTTTACACTGTTATCAATCTGACATGAGCTGTTTATTGACACTATTGTCTTGTTAGAGTTGTTTTACAGCAGAATGTGAATGTGTTCCATTAAGCTTTGAAACAACATGTTTTGTATACAGCAATATAGAAATAAAGGTGACTTAAATTAAACAGGATGCATTTGTTTTTGTTTTGCACCAAAATATAAGTTTGTTTACAATTGCTTAATTGTAAAGTGAATGGTTTCACTGCATGAAATATCCCAAAAAGTACACAAATACACCAGAAAACTACAACTATACAACAAACAAACAAATTTATCGCGAAAAAACAATGCATGCCCTGTGTATAATGAAATAATATAACGTTACACTTACCTCAGTTTCTACGGCGTCGACTGTATATTAACAGAAAAACGTACTGTAACTGCAGCGACAATCTTATAACAGTCGCTGAAAATGATCGTTAATGCAAATGTGCCGGTCGAAAAAGAATTATTATGTAGTTAACTTACAAGAATCAAGGATAAACTTTCTAGTGACGTTCTAGTGACGTCACGGGCCAACTTTTCTCATTGGTCAATTCTCCGAAGAATTCTCGAAGCGCGATGAACAACGATTGGCTAATTTCTGGTAGTCACTACCAGAAATTAGTTCGTCTGACAGGTTGCTGTGAGCGCTAGCCGGGCTTCCACACGTGTGCCTTGCTGGCTGACGTCAAGTTGTTTCCATCTTGAAGAAACGGCAATCACAGATGCCTTGCATGTCGCGCGAGTAAAGCCAAGCTCACGCTACGCGGGTTCTGGGCGGATTTTGCTATCACAGGCATAATTTTCAAGGCCCGCTGCAAAGACTCTGGCTCGTGGCCGAGTCGATGCTCGCTGCAGTTGGTGATGCTTGTTGTTTTTGAGAAGACCAGCGCCGTGATCAGAGCTCATCTCGCAGTCACAGATGCTGCAATATTGTCAGACCTGTTTGATATTATTACCAATTGATCTTGCAGTGTGCCAAGCTAGTCACAGTGCAAACGATATAAACAGAGAAATGCTGGCCAAGTTCTCTCATGAATTCATGTGAGAAAATGCTTTATGAGCCATTGGTCATCACTGTCTCTTCACAGTGGGTCTTGCAGTTTCCGCGCCTTTTAAGCATTGTGTTGTGTAGTATGCGCCCAGCCATGATAAGAAATGACATTTGACAAAACCTTGTTGTGTCAGCACCACAACGTTCCTGTTAGTCTCACAGTCCTCTGGTGTGAGCTTGCCTTAACACAACAACCTAGTTCAGTCATGGTTTCCATTGGGTTTCGGCTCAGTCTTAGAGGGTTTTCCTTTGGTGGCACCAAGGTATGCCTTTTCACAGTTTCTTTTTAAACTCTGGGTCAGCGAGCTTGAACACTCGGACCAGTCAATCCTGCAAATAAACTCTCCAAGGTAGTCAGTAGAGTAGAACAAATACAGAGGCCCATTTGTCTTTCTGTCGGCAATACCTTCGTTGCTACAGACGGCACTGAAAAGCTACCGACGTCCCTGGGTGGGCTCGAACCACCAACCTTTCGGTTAACAGCCGAACGCGCTAACCGATTGCGCCACAGAGACAACACTGTGGTGGATTGGGATGGTTGCGGAAAACGCTGTTTGAGCGAGCGTTAAGAAAAACGGGAGGTGTGGAGTCACAACCATGTACGTAGGAGAGCTTGTTTTCTGAGAACCCACTAAGAGTCTCATGCTCTACCGACTGAGCTAGCCGGGCTTCCACACGTGTGCCTTGCTGGCTGACGTCAAGTTGTTTCCATCTTGAAGAAACGGCAATCACAGATGCCTTGCATGTCGCGCGAGTAAAGCCAAGCTCACGCTACGTGGGTTCTGGGCGGATTTTGCTATCACAGGCATAATTTTCAAGGCCCGCTGCAAAGACTATGGCTGAATCCGAAACCGCATACTGCCATACTATATAGTAGGCAAAAAGCAGTAGGCGAACGAATAGTATGTCCGAAACCTCAGTATACGTTAAAGTGTAGGCGAGAATTAGCGGGATTTTGGACTATTTCTCGCGAGATTCAGAGGCACGTGTACTTGAGTATTGTCCAAAACCGCCTACTTACTGAAAATGTAGTAAGGGAAACAGCACGAGAACAGAGTAGTACGTCCGAATCCTCAGTATCCATAAAATCAGTAGGCGACAAATCCCCGGATGCCCTACTGAGTCCGCCCCGATTCTGAAGCGTGCATCGGATGGACACTTCTATCCCAGCTTTCCCATGATGCCACGGGAAAGCAAAGCAATCGACCGGAGACTAACCAATCGGGTGATTTTGATACGTTACACAGGACTGTTCCTCAGCACCCTGACTTCACGCACAGACCCAGGATATACCACAAAGTTATCAGCTGATTCATGAAAATAAAGCTGTAGAATTGTCACAGCTATGTTGAGCTGACAGTAAATATGTGATGGTTTGTTAGAAAAATACATTTGAATAAAGTTTTGTTTCATATGGGATTCACTTCAATACGTTTTCATTTATTGTGATGGTTTTATTCATTCATTTTTTATTCATGTTTCCTGTCGTTTTAAGTAAATACAAGAGAATGCTTCACTAAAATGTATATAATCACATTGCCTGCATTGTTTGTATTCAAGCACAGCTGTCATCTGACAATAGATTATTAAATTGCAATCTGCTTGTTTTACTTATTTTGTCCCCTACAAAATAATGTGTAATATATCTGTAACACTGTTACAGATCAAGTTACTGATGCAATCAGGTGTTAGTGCACCTGTACCTCATACACACG